>NC_056751.1:454685884-454693384 GCF_019279795.1 Protopterus annectens
AAATGTGCACATGGACTGAACAGCCAAACCAGCTTGTCCATTGCAAATCGAGTACATACTGATAGGAAGAAGTCCAGCCTCTGAAGTAGCATTGGGCAGCTTGACTTTCCTACTCGGATCGGCTTACAGGACAGAGTGAAATACAAGAAAAATCAGGTACATTCTGCAGAAAAAAAAATTGTGCTGAGCTTACTTGTACACTGCGCCTCCTAAAGTCTTGGCAGACTCTCATACATCTCAAACTTCTGGATTTTCACAGAGATTATAAGAGTAATATTTTAAATGTGTCCCTATTTTTGTACAATTTTCTTCCTGTCATGTTGTGCTTAGGTCAGATTTTTTTCATTCTTTATTAAAAAAAAAAACAAAAAACAACAAAAAAAAAAAAACAGCAGAGACATAAATATTCTTTTTTCCATTGCTTTTCCTGCACTGTACTGTGCATGCATGGGCAAGTAACTCCCGTATGCATATGCAGTACATCAGCAAATGAAGAATGCAGAAAAACACTACAGTGCCATTATACAAAGACGTTATTTAAGAAAGCTAAGCAGCTTCTTTCTTAATGTATTTGATAATAGCAACAGCTCACAGCTGGGTATAGTTATAACTTGATTAACCCATGGTTGGATTTGTTAAATCATTTGGGCTTCATCCTCGTGATTAAACCATGCCAACAGTGGGTTAATCCTGTGAAACATCATCTAGTCATGAGTTATTGCTTAAATAATGGAATGCCTTGGAAGAGTTCCGCCTCTAACACTTCACGTGCGTATGTCTATCATTATGTTGGAAATGTAAAACAATTACGTTATTTGCGTATGTATTTTGCATTCAAAAAACAATGAGCTGTAACAGAGCCTTGTAAATGCTGAATAAATGGTGCTGAATTTCCAAGGTAAAAATATATACAGGAGGTGCATAACCACCAATGTGTGATATTAAAGAAAGCTCTGCAGCTTCCTCATGTTATCTCCCTAGAGGAAAAATATCAGCAATGCAGTAGAACATAAGCTGTTGCAGGGAATTAGACTGAATGTTCATGTTTATTAAAGTACAGGTGAATCCCAAATGGAAGTTACTTACAGAAGTCGTGGGAAAACATATTTCAGTAGCAAGATAGCCATCACTTAAAAGTTTGCATTGTATATGGTTATGTGGAAATGAGCTGAATATAGTTCCTGAAGTATAGCAGCAGTGAGGCAGGCTGTTCTTCTGTGCTATATTATACAGAAAGAGAGAATTTACCTTTCTGTGCAGAAGTTTAACCAGGCAACTTGCGGCTGTATCATAAGAAGTGGGTTAGATCTTTTTAATAGTGAGTGTTCTGATTATTTTCAGTAAACAGCTAATATTTAAACAATGATATTACAGAAATTTTATTTCTCTAGATTTAAAATGTGGGATAATTACTTCAAAATGTAAACAGTGAGAGCAGAAGAGATATGCACACAGACTGACACACTGGCCAGACACACAGTCACCTACATATATACAGAGATGCATGCACAGACTGTACATTTCTGCTCAAGTGACTCAAAGGTAAATAAAATAAAATAAAATGAATAAATAACAGACTTCATTTACAGCACAATGTCCAAGTCATGAGAATTCCTCTTAAGCTAATTGAAAACCAAAGTCAGTATCCTAGTAAATTTCATTGGGGAGTTGACCTAAAGATCCTGATAACCATAATGATTTATTCTCTTGTTTCTCTAGAGATGTCATCAGAGGGGAATATGTGCCTGTTTGGTTGCAGGAATAGAAAACAGACTTTAAATACAAAATGATTCCTGTCAGGAAATGAAAGGCACATCAAACATATAGTGCAGCTTACAGCACCAGCACAAATCTGCTTTTACTGATTAAAGTGGGGGAAAATAATAGGGTGATGAAAAGATTTTTTGGCTTTCTGACAGTATACAGATCTTTTCCTCTGTTTTTGGTTCCTCACAGGAGACCATCATCTGTCCATAGGGCACCTCCTTATACACCAGGTTACCAGATCCTCCTCACTACTGGACTAGTTCTGGCCCATGTTTTAAGCTGAGAAAAAAAGGAGGCACTTGGGTTAGTGTCATGTTGAGCTTGGTAACTGTTTTACATGTGTTAGCTTTCACCCCCCCCCTGCAGTCACTCATAACATCCAAGGCCAAATGAGTAACGTGGGTTGCTGATGCATCATCCCATGTACTCCCCAGACTTATATCGGGTTGAGGTGCTACATCAGATCCTGCCAGGTCTCTGTCTATTCAAAGCCTTTATCCTAACTCTTTTGGCAGTCATATTCAAATCTCTCAGATTTTCTTCTATGTAATCCTTCCGTATATTAACTGGCCATCTTCGTTTTCTCTTACCTTCTTCCTGTCGCTCTCAAATGTGCTTTGCAAATTTGTATTCTGTTTTCTGAGGATGTCACTAAGCCACTGCAATCTGTTCATCTTCAGCTTATCTGCAATCAAGCTACTTTGGCTTTTAGTCTAATATCTTTCCTTAATCTGTGCCATAATGTGCATTCTAGTACCCATCTCAGAAATTTTCTCTCGTTTACTTTATGCTTCATCATTTCATCTGCCTTTACTGCCCAGGTTTGTGCATCATATGGAAGCACTGCTTGAACTGTTGTTTCATACTGCATAATCTTCAACATCCTTTGTATGCTTCTGTAATGCACTACACCAGATTCCTTGTGCCATTTGGCTGCAGCACCTCTGAGTTAACTGTGACTTCCTCATTCAGACATCACTTCTCGACTATACCTCTCTGGTAACTGATGTGGTTAATCAATTCTACTGTTTACCCTTTCTGTCTTAATTTTAAGCTTCTTCTGAATTATTTGGTTTGTTGCTGTGATTACTGAATTGCCTGTATTCTGTTAGATCCCATGTTCCATACGTTTTGCATTTAATTTCTCTGTTATTCTCTGATGTTCCCAGTCAGAGTCTGCTTATAGTTGCACATCACCTGCATACATTAGCTGTTTTGATCTATGCCCTCTGACCTGTTCGTTGGTGTAGACTATCATCATTATGAATATCAGTGAGGCCAGAGCTGAGGTCTCATGAACATTAACTCCCACTGTTAACCTCTCTGAGTGTGAACACTGTTCGTTGTTCAGTCATTGGGGTTCCTGTTCACTGTCTGCTAATTTTATCAATGCTTCTGTGACATCAGTCCATTGCAAGACTAGTCAAATCAACTTTCATGGGACCTCGGCATATTTTTTATACAAGTGTATTAATGTTCATTTTGACACTTTCCTCATTTTCAACTCCTTCTCCACTATTTGTCTCACAGCAAACATTAGGTCAGTTTTTCTGCATCCAGACTTAAATATAAATTTGTCATTACCCATCTTATGTTCTACTACTCTACATAGTCATGTATCAGTTACCCTTTCCAGCACTACAATGATGTGTGACAGGAGTTTGATATGACTCCATTGCCCGTAGGTATAAAATATCCCTTTTATTCTACCACAGTGATGCTAGGATGCTTAGTGTACCATCATTTGGGATATACCTTCACAGACCCAGGCATTCCAAGGAATCTGAAATAGTTAAGATCCTGAAATGCAAACATACACAATTTTTACAGTGAGCATTATCTTATCATATTCATGAATGTTAATTGGCATTTCATCAATGTAGCATCATTCTTTGATGACTTGATCAACATGATACTGCCATGATGGTTACCCTACACCAAAGACCAAACTTTGTTTCTAAAAACTATGCTGTTAAATGTGTGTGTAATGTGTGAAATAATGCTAGGTAATAGTTGACACAATTACCATAATGATGGCATTTACTCTGCTAAAATGCAGGAAATTCAGAAGAAAAATCCCACAAGAATCATGACTATTTTTAAGGCTCAATCTGCTGCACGTTAGAAGAAAAGCTAAACAAGTATTTGTGACCAGGTCTATTAACATTAATTTATTTAGAGCACAAATTTAACATGCTGTCTCTACCTTAGAAAATGAGTGAGGCAAGCCACTAGAAGCCCAGTTTTATTATCTTTGAAACATCAGTTCAGTGACAAGAAAAGAAATGCAGAGGTTGTTTTGCAAATCAGGGACTTGGTGTCCAAAACTCTGGATGGATATTTCTTGTTTCTCCCTAAAACTGAGTGAAGATATACTTCTACATACTACCATCAACCTCCTCATTAAGTGTATAATGGAAAATCAAAATGATCCAGAGATGGAAAATTATCTTAAAATATAAATTGTCAAAGGTGGACCAACTGACTTCTCTACATTTTCCTACAGTGGTCAACACAGAAAATTTACATAAAAAGATGCCCCACCTTAACAGGTGACAAGAAAAGAAATGTTTCTAAAAACTATGCTGTTAAATGTGTGTGTAATGCGTGAAATAATGCTAGGTAATAGTTGACACAATTACCATAATGATGGCATTTACTCTTCTAAAATGCAGGAAATTCAGAAGAAAAATCCCACAAGAATCATGATTATTTTTAAGGCTTAATGGAAAATCAAAATGATCCAGAGATGGAAAATGATCTTAAAATATAAATTGTCAAAGGTGGACCAACTGACTTTCTACCATTTGTATGGTAGGATCTCAACATACATTCTTGATAAGTAATATGGTGAACAAGCTATCCTGCCAATAGCTGAACTGGTCAGAGAAAAAATCTGGAATCTGCATTCTTGGATTTTGCAAAAGAATACAAATTCTGATGATATGCAATTCTTACAAGGATGGAAAGAATACATATTTACTATGTAGTAAATAACGAACAATAATTTGGGAAACAGAATGATCCCATCTCTAAACTATCTGCAGCTACTTCTGTCATTCCTTAGAGTAGTAATGGAATGGAAGTAGTAATTTGTCAGTATCTATGTTGTATACATCTACATGTCTTGCAAGAAATTTGCATCCCTAAAACTTGCAGATAATTTAACCTTATCCTGCAAAGGTAAACAGTTTGTTTCATTATTATCTATGTTTTACAACAGGCTTTATTATCCAATTAAATCAGTTTATTAACAGAAATCTACTGCCAAACGGAAACAAATCCGAATCCATGGTGGTGTTTCCTGCATTGTAATCACATTTCCATTACTAATGTTTTGCTACATTCAATGCAGCTGTGGGAGTGAGCCTATACAAAGGGTAAACACAATGCAATATCTTGCTGTTATTATTGCCCATGTTTAATTTACATAGTCAATCTTCTTGTAAATCATATCAGCTATTTGTAGGCTTGTACAAATATCAAGAAATTTACAAAACTGCTTGCTTTAGTAAGGGAGAGTCTGATAGGAATGGGAGCAAGTCAGACCAGACTTTCCAATCCTCAGTGCAATGACCTGCTCATCCTCTAAAATTCCTATGGAGTCACAGGAAGAATGAGAGCTACAGTCCCTCTGCAGTGTATTCTGTTACCACCCTTTGGCCTACTACCACCAGTGAACTGTGCTCACTGCAGCTTTGATGGGTAATTAGGGTGTATCTTTATTAGTTGCCCAGATCACCTCTGCTGATTATTATCAATCTTGAAATGTAATGTTTCCAGTCTGATGTCCCCGTGCAGTATTGAACTCCTAAATCTGGAATTTTACTCACACTGCTTGTACTCATTATCTCATCCTCTCATTCTCTAACAAAGCTTGTGACTACAGGCAGGGATGGAAGCAGACCCAGAGTACTAAACTGTGAGCTTTGCCATGTGGTTCCGGTCCCAGTCCAGGGCAATACATACATTACTGCAATAAATACACCTGTAGAATGGTTAATCCACCAGTCTCCTTCATGACACAAGATACGTAAACCCCTCAACTTGAGTTCGGTGCTCCCCATTCTAATTCAGAGAACAATTTATTCCTTTCCTCTAGAGAACAATGACATCTGTTTTTTGAGTTCTGATTTTCATTTGAACCACTTCTTCTCACTCTAAACCAATCCAATGCATGGCGGAGCCTCTACAACCATTTTAAACCAGGAGAACAACATCATCTTCAGAAATGCAGAAATTACGCCTCCATATTGGATTATTCCAATGCTGGGTATGTTAAAACACCCTAACTGTAAAAATCATGATGAACCTTTGAAAAGGGATACATTTACTGTGAATGTATTCAAAACTATCATGAAGATTATGGAGAGTTATCTGTGACAAAAATGGCATCTCCCACAAGGTGCTCAAGGGCAGGTGGTCATATGTTTTCACAAAGCCTATTAGACCATGGCAACCTTCCATGGTCCTCCTTCAATATCTGCATATGGATAAATGGTCTATCCAGTGTCCCATATCTGACAAAAACCTGTACTAATTATAAAACAGAATCATATCTATCAGCTGATTCATAGCTTCATAGGTTAGTACTAGGCTATTGGCCTTAGGGCCTATACAAGCCTAGCCATAACAATTTCCTGGATATTTCTTCCCACAATATTTACTTCCCTGGACCCCTGTCTAGCAGGGTGACTGACATGATCCCCGAGGTGAGTTTCCTATCTCCCATCCAATTGTCAAGGTTCCTTTTGAAGAGGGCCAAGGAGGTGCTTTGCTTGACATGTATGGGCAGTCTATTCCAGAGTATGGGGAGTCACTGGGTCAGGAACCTATCCCTCCAGCATGTTTTATTCATTGTGATGACAAGGTTTAGATCCCTGGAGCATGTGGCTCTGAAAGACTGGGATTTCTTCAAGTGGTGCATGTCCATCAGATCAGGGTTTGAAATGGCCTTGTATGTTAAGCAGAGATCACCTCTGAATAGATGATATGCCACAGAGTATAGCTTGAATTTTGTTTTGACAGTCAGCATAGGGCATCTGCTTCAGGCCTGTGATTCTTTTAGTGAGGTATTTCTGTGGCCTTTCCAGCTGTTGCAGATGTCTTGTGAGGTAAATACCAAACGGGGAGTTGTAGTCTATAATGGGTCTAATGAGGGATGAGTACAGTGGGACAATGACCTCCTTTTTTCTTGATGAAAAGCCCTTATTTATGAGGTGTGCCACATAGAAGGATTTCCTGACTGTTGTGGTGATGTGGTTATCGAAGGTGAAACCACTGCCCACCTGTGTCCCTAAATCCATAATCACATTTTTGGTGTTTAGTGTCATGTCATCTATGTGGTAATTCATGGGTACATGTTTTTTCCCAAAGGGGATAACTATACATTTCTTCGCATTAAGCTTGAGCCCATGGCTCTGGCACCAAGCATCTGTTTCTGTAAGGCCTTTTTGTAGGATAAAAATCCAAAACAAAAAGCAGAGCCAGCATACAGTGTTCCAGAATTTATTGTAATGAAATAAATTAGACCATTACAAATTAAAAAACAGACCGGTTTCGGCAGGAAAAAAACACAGCCTTCCTCAGTGTTAATTACATTCATTGTGGTGAGCAAAGGTATATATATACACACTCATCATTAATCTGATTGGTTCAATCAAAGATTTTCATTTAGACCAGGTGGGAATAATCCCCCTAGTTTAATTATCCACTTCTTTTCCTTGTTGTTTA
>NC_056751.1:454698384-454795884 GCF_019279795.1 Protopterus annectens
CATCATCTAGTCATGAGTTATTGCTTAAATAATGGAATGCCTTGGAAGAGTTCCGCCTCTAACACTTCACGTGCGTATGTCTATCATTATGTTGGAAATGTAAAACAATTACGTTATTTGCGTATGTATTTTGCATTCAAAAAACAATGAGCTGTAACAGAGCCTTGTAAATGCTGAATAAATGGTGCTGAATTTCCAAGGTAAAAATATATACAGGAGGTGCATAACCACCAATGTGTGATATTAAAGAAAGCTCTGCAGCTTCCTCATGTTATCTCCCTAGAGGAAAAATATCAGCAATGCAGTAGAACATAAGCTGTTGCAGGGAATTAGACTGAATGTTCATGTTTATTAAAGTACAGGTGAATCCCAAATGGAAGTTACTTACAGAAGTCGTGGGAAAACATATTTCAGTAGCAAGATAGCCATCACTTAAAAGTTTGCATTGTATATGGTTATGTGGAAATGAGCTGAATATAGTTCCTGAAGTATAGCAGCAGTGAGGCAGGCTGTTCTTCTGTGCTATATTATACAGAAAGAGAGAATTTACCTTTCTGTGCAGAAGTTTAACCAGGCAACTTGCGGCTGTATCATAAGAAGTGGGTTAGATCTTTTAATAGTGAGTGTTCTGATTATTTTCAGTAAACAGCTAATATTTAAACAATGATATTACAGAAATTTTATTTCTCTAGATTTAAAATGTGGGATAATTACTTCAAAATGTAAACAGTGAGAGCAGAAGAGATATGCACACAGACTGACACACTGGCCAGACACACAGTCACCTACATATATACAGAGATGCATGCACAGACTGTACATTTCTGCTCAAGTGACTCAAAGGTAAATAAAATAAAATAAAATGAATAAATAACAGACTTCATTTACAGCACAATGTCCAAGTCATGAGAATTCCTCTTAAGCTAATTGAAAACCAAAGTCAGTATCCTAGTAAATTTCATTGGGGAGTTGACCTAAAGATCCTGATAACCATAATGATTTATTCTCTTGTTTCTCTAGAGATGTCATCAGAGGGGAATATGTGCCTGTTTGGTTGCAGGACTAGAAAACAGACTGTAAATACAAAATGATTCCTGTCAGGAAATGAAAGGCACATCAAACATATAGTGCAGCTTACAGCACCAGCACAAATCTGCTTTTACTGATTAAAGTGGGGCAAATAATAGGGTGATGAAAAGATTTTTGGCTTTCTGACAGTATACAGATCTTTTCCTCTGTTTTTGGTTCCTCACAGGAGACCATCATCTGTCCATAGGGCACCTCCTTATACACCAGGTTACCAGATCCTCCTCACTACTGGACTAGTTCTGGCCCATGTTTTAAGCTGAGAAAAAAAGGAGGCACTTGGGTTAGTGTCATGTTGAGCTTGGTAACTGTTTTACATGTGTTAGCTTTCACCCCCTGCAGTCACTCATAACATCCAAGGCCAAATGAGTAACGTGGGTTGCTGATGCATCATCCCATGTACTCCCCAGACTTATATTGGGTTGAGGTGCTACATCAGATCCTGCCAGGTCTCTGTCTATTCAAAGCCTTTATCCTAACTCTTTTGGCAGTCATATCCAAATCTCTCAGATTTTCTTCTATGTAATCCTTCCGTATATTAACTGGCCATCTTCGTTTTCTCTTACCTTCTTCCTGTCGCTTCCTCAAATGTGCTTTGCAAATTTGTATTCTGTTTTCTGAGGATGTCACTAAGCCACTGCAATCTGTTCATCTTCAGCTTATCTGCAATCAAGCTACTTTGGCTTTTAGTCTAATATCTTTCCTTAATCTGTGCCATAATGTGCATTCTAGTACCCATCTCAGAAATTTTCTCTCGTTTACTTTATGCTTCATCATTTCATCTGCCTTTACTGCCCAGGTTTGTGCATCATATGGAAGCACTGCTTGAACTGCTGTTTCATACTGCATAATCTTCAACATCCTTTGTATGCTTCTGTAATGCACTACACCAGATTCCTTGTGCCATTTGGCTGCAGCACCTCTGAGTTAACTGTGACTTCCTTATTCAGACATCACTTCTCGACTATACCTCTCTGGTAACTGATGTGGTTAATCAATTCTACTGTTTACCCTTTCTGTCTTAATTTTAAGCTTCTTCTGAATTGTTTTGTTTGTTGCTGTGATTACTGAATTGCCCGTACTCTGTTAGATCCCATGTTCCATACGTTTTGCATTTAATTTCTCTGTCATTCTCTGATGTTCCCAGTCAGAGTCTGCTTATAGCTGCACATCACCTGCATACATTAGCTGTTTTGATCTATGCCCTCTGATCTGTTCGTTGGTGTAGACTATCATCATTATGAATATCAGTGAGGCCAGAGCTGAGGTCTCATGAACATTAACTCCCACTGTTAACCTCTCTGAGTGTGAACACTGTTCGTTGTTCAGTCATTGGGTTCCTGTTCACTGTCTGCTAATTTTATCAATGCTTCTGTGACATCAGTCCATTGCAAGACTAGTCAAATCAACTTTCATGAGACCTCGGCATATTTTTTATACAAGTGTATTAATGTTCATTTTGACACTTTCCTCATTTTCAGCTCCTTCTCCACTATTTGTCTCACAGCAAACATTAGGTCAGTTTTTCTGCATCCAGACTTAAATATAAATTTGTCATTACCCATCTTATGTTCTACTACTCTACATATTCATGTATCAGTTACCCTTTCCAGCACTACAATGATGTGTGACAGGAGTTTGATACGACTCCATTGCCCATAGGTATAAAATATCCCTTTTATTCTACCACAGTGATGCTAGGATGATTAGTGTAGCATCATTTGGGATATACCTTCACAGACCCAGGCATTCCAAGGAATCTGAAATAGTTAAGATCCTGAAATGCAAACATACACAATTTTTACAGTGAGTATTATCTTATCATATTCATGAATGTTAATTGGCATTTCATCAATGTAGCATCATTCTTTGATGACTTGATCAACATAATACTGCCATGATGGTTACCCTACACCAAAGACCAAACTTTGTTTCTAAAAACTATGCTGTTAAATGTGTGTGTAATGCGTGAAATAATGCTAGGGAATAGTTGACACAATTACCATAATGATGGCATTTACTCTGCTAAAATGCAGGAAATTCAGAAGAAAAATCCCACAAGAATCATGATTATTTTTAAGGCTCAATCTGCTGTACCTTAGAAGAAAAGCTAAACAAGTATTTGTGCCCAGGTCTATTAACATTAATTTATTTAGAGCACAACTTTAACATGCTGTCTCTACCTTAGAAAATGAGTGAGGCAAGCCAGTAGAAGCCCAGTTTTATCATCCTTAAAACATCAATTCAGTGAAAAGAAAAGAAATTCAGAGGTCGTTTTGCAAATCAGGGACTTGGTGTCCAAAACTCTGGATGGATATTTCTTGTATCTCCCTAAAACTGAGTGAAGATATACTTCTACATTCTACCATCAACCTCCTCATTAAGTGTATAATGGAAAATCAAAATGATCCAGAGATAGAAAATGATCTTAAAATATAAATTGTCAAAGGTGGACCAACTGACTCCCTACATTTTCCTACAGTGGTCAACACAGAACATTTACATAAAAAAGATGCCCCACCTTAACAGGGGACAAGAAAACAAATATTTCTAAAAACTATGCTGTTAAATGTTGTGTAATGCGTGAAATAATGCTAGGGAATAGTTGACACAATTACCATAATGATGGCATTTACTCTGCTAAAATGCAGGAAATTCAGAAGAAAAATCCCACAAGAATCATGATTATTTTTAAGGCTTAATGGAAAATCAAAATGATCCAAAGATGGAAAATGATCTTAAAATATAAATTGTCAAAGGTGGACCAACTGACTCTCTACCATTTGTATGGTAGGATCTCAACATACATTCATGATAAGTAATATGGTGAACAAGCTATCCTGCCAATAGCTGAATTGGTCAGAGAAAAAATCTGGAATCTGCATTCTTGGATTTTGCAAAAGAATAAAAATTCTGATGATATGCAATTCTTACAAGGATGGAAAGAATACATATTTACTATGTAGTAAATAACGAACAATAATTTGGGAAACAGAATGATCCCATCTCTAAACTATCTGCAGCTACTTCTGTCATTCCTCAGAGTAGTAATGGAATGGAAGTAGTAATTTGTCAGTATCTATGTTGTACACATCTACATGTCTTGCAAGTAATTTGCATCCCTAAAACTTGCAAATAATTTAACCTTATCCTGCAAAGGTAAACAGTTTGTTTCATTATTATCTATGTTTTACAACAGGCTTTATTATCCAATTAAATCAGTTTATTAACAGAAATCTACTGCCAAACGGAAACAAATCCAAATCCATGGCGGTGTTTCCTGCATTGTAATCACATTTCCATTACTAATGTTTTGCTACATTCAATGCAGCTGTGGGAGTGAGCCTATACAAAGGGTAAACGCAATGCAATATCTTGCTGTTATTATTGCCCATATTTAATTTACATAGTCAAACATCTTGTAAATCATATCAGCTATTTGTAGGCTTGTACACATATCAAGAAATTTGCAAAACTGCTTGCTTTAGTAAGGGAGATTTTGATAGGAACAGGAACAAGTCAGACCAGACTTTCCAATCCTCAGTGCAATGACCTGCTCATCCTCTAAAATTCCTATGGAGTCACAGGAAGAATGAGAGCTACAGTCCCTCTCCAGTGTATTCTGTTACCACCCTTTGGCCTACTACCACCAGTGAACTGTGCTCACTGCAGCTTTGATGGGTAATTAGGGTGTATCTTTATTAGTTGCCCAGATCACCTCCGCTGATTAGTATCAATCTTGAAATGTAATGTTTGCACTCTGATGTCCCCATGCAGTCTTGAACTCCTAAATCTGGAATTTTACTCACACTGCTTGTGCTCATTATCTCATCCTCTCATTCTCTAACAAAGCTTGTGACTACAGGCAGGGATGGAAGCAGACCCAGAGTACTAAACTGTGAGCTTTGCCATGTGCTTCCGGTCCCATTCCAGGGCAATACATACATTACTGCAATAAATACACCTGTAGAATGGTTAATCCACCAGTCTCCTCCATGACACAAGATACTTAAACCCCTCAACTTGAGTTAGGTGCTCCCCATTCTAATTCAGAGAACAATTTATTCCTTTCCTCTAGAGAACAATGACCTCTGGTTTTTGAGTTCTGATTTTCATTTGAACCACTTCTTCTCAGCTCTAAACCAATCCAATGCATGGCAGAGCCTCTACAACCATTTTAAACCAGGAGAATAACATCATCTTCAGAAATGCAGAAATTACGCCTCCATATTTGATTATTCCAATGCTGGGTATGTTAAAACACCCTAACTGTAAAAATCGTGATGAACCTTTGCAAAGGGATACATTTACTGTGAATGTATTCAAAACTATCATGAAGATTATGGAGAGTTATCTGTGACAAAAATGGCATCTCCCACAAGGTGCTCAAGGGCAGGTGGTCATATGTTTTCACAAAGCCTATTTAGACCATGGCAACCTTCCATGGTCCTCCTTCAATATCTGCATATGGATAAATGGTCTATCCAGTGTCCCATAGCTGACAAAATCTGTACTAATTATAAAACAGAATCATATCTATCAGCTGATTCATAGCTTCATAAGTTAGTACTAGGCTATCGGCCCTAGGGCCTATACAAGCCTAGCCATAACAATTTCCAGGATATTTCTTCCCACAGTATTTACTTCCCTGGACCCCTGTCTAGCAGGGTGACTGACGTGATCCCCGAAGTGAGTTTCCTATCTCCCATCCAATTGTCAAGGTTCCTTTTGAAGAGGGCCAAGGAGGTGCTTTGCTTGACATGTATGGGCAGTCTATTCCAGAGTATGGGGAGTCTCTGGGTCAGGAACCTATCCCTCCAGCATGTTTTATTCATTGTGATGACATGGTTTAGATCCCTGGAGCATGTGGCTCTGAGAGATTGGGATTTTTTTAAGTGGTGCATGTCCATCAGATCAGGGTTTGACATGGCCTTGTATGTTAAGCAGAGATCACCTCTGAATAGACGATATGCCACAGAGTATAGCTTGAATTTTTTTTTTGACAGTCAGCATAGGGCATCTGCTTTAGGCCTGTGATTCTTTTAGTGAGGTATTTCTGTGGCCTTTCCAGCTGTTGCAGATGTCTTGTGAGGTACATACCAAACGGGAAGTTGTACTCTATAATGGGTCTAATGAGGGATGAGTATAGTGGCACAATGACCTCCTTTTTTCTTGATGAAAAGCCCTTATTGATGAGGTGTGCCACATAGAAGGATTTCCTGACTGTTGTGGTGATGTGGTTATCGAAGGTGAGACCACTGTCCACCTGTGTCCCTAAATCTATAATCACACTTTTGGTGTTTAGTGTACTGCCATCTATGTGGTAATTCATGGGTACATGTTTTTTCCCAAAGGGGATAACTATACATTTCTTCGCATTAAGCTTGAGCCCATGGCTCTGGCACCAAGCATCTGTTTCTGTAAGGCCTTTTTGTAGAATACCCACATCATTGAGGATTCAATAATGTCTCCTGGTTTGCAGTCATCTGTGAACTTTGTTAGCCAGAGTCCCTTAGTGTTGGCCTGTACTACACAGAAGTAGATGCTACACAAGAGCCATCCCAGGACTGAACTCTGAGGTACTCCACTTGTCACCCGTCTGGAGCTGGATTTGGAGTCGGTTACTTTTACAGTCTGGGTTCTGTCAGTAAGCCAGTTGGCAACCCATCGAGTGATGTAGGGATTTATGCCCAGCTTCGTGAGTCTATCTTTGATTCAAGAGTGGGGGATAGTGTCAAAGGCCTTGCCGAGGTCCAGATAGGCTGTGTGGACATCCGTACCCTCGTCCACAGCTCTGGAGACTGATTTGAAGAAGTCAATCAGGTTCAGGAGACAAGATCAGCCCTTCACAAACCCAAACTGGGTGGGTCTTGTGTTTGAAGGTTGCCAATGTCTTTGTTTATAAGTTCCATGATAATGCGTTCCATGCCCTTGCAGATCAGGCTCATCAGACTGATGGGACAGTAGTTCCTGGAATCGAAGGTGGATCCCCCTTTGTGGAGTGGGATAACTGTAGCTGTGCGCCACTCAGTGGGCATGAAGCCTGAGGTGAGGCTATGATTAAACATGACACTTAGGTGAGGTGCCAGTTCATTTTGTAGTTCATTAAGTACACAGTCCGGGATGTCATCTGGTCCCATGGATGCTGTATTCTTAGCTTTGGAGAGAGCGGTTTCTACCTGTGTGGCCATGATGATCAGAATTTGGCAATCTTTTGGTATTGAGATGGGCCATTTAGGGGTTGAGAGGGGGGGTGAAGTTGGCACTAAATCGATCTGCCATTGCCCATAGTTTCTAAGTGAGACTGAGAAGCATGAATCTTCTTAAACTGAAATCTGCCCCCATCTGGTGTTATTAAAAACAAGACAAATTTCCACTTTTTTCCAATCCATATATGGCTTTCCTATTAATATTGAAAACAAATGTTAACCATGGGATCCTCAGCAATGTCTAAAATCTTCAGTCGTTCTCACAAATACACACCCATTCCTCTCACATTGCCACCATCAAACTGTTTAAGAACTACAGTCACCTCATCTTAAGTCTTGGACCCAGTACCAACAGCTGTTGCTTGGACTGCAAAATTAGAATAGGGCATGGCCATCAACTTCCCAAAGGTATCCCACTTCCTGAGAATAAGTGATTCTATGAGCCTGACTGCTATATTGTCTGGAGATCTGTACAATTTGCAAGGCAGCACTTGACAAGCAAAATGTCTAAGAGGAGGAACCAGGAAAATAGTGATCCAAAAATGGTTCATTTAAAGAATTTTAGAAACTCAGCCAGACTAGGGCTACCAGAAGGAACCACTTGAGCCAGCCAAGGGATTGGGTGTCAGGACCTAGTGGTCTGGTGACTCCTGTAGCTCCATTAGACATACGAAAAAATACATGTACAACTGAAGGCCACAATCTCCAAGCTAATGCATGGTTTGGGATGTTTCAGCTTGCAGGGATAAGCAGGATAAATTAAGATGGACTAGATCCTACTACTTTCCTAACACTAGCTGTAAAGTGGATAGGGGGCTTTAAATTGCTCATAGGTATGTTTACAAGCATGTGTGATATGGCTGAAATACCCTGCAACTTAGTTAAATTTCCTGATTTGCCTTCTAAAAATCTGTGATTAGTGGTGGCTCTCATCTGGGTCCATCTATGATTTGGATGCAACTCGTAAGAGAGCAAGCAAGTGAGAAATTGCTAGCGGAAACCAAGTACAGACATTGTAGAGCACAAAACATTTAACCAAGGAAGAAACCTTGCATCTTCATTTAAAAATGCTATTAGTTTCTTTAAAGGCTCTCTATCTTTCTCCAGAATGCAATCCTTGCTGGTTTTTGGACAGTTAACTTGGGTAGAGACAGGAAACGTACTTCAGTTGTGCAAGCATTTGTTCCAGAATAAGCTGTTTGTTCCCTCCAGTGGTACTTTTATTTACAGCTCTTTAGAATGCACCACCTGGGAAATTCTCCATTTGGACCAGTCTAACTAAACCAGATCATTTAGTTATTACGGTGTCAGACTACACTCCAACAATGTTAAACATTTTAATAACACCCTGCCTTTTAACTGAAGGGATCCACATAAGAATGTTACTAACAACAAACATATCAAAGAGCACTTTTATCAGGAATGAATATCAGGGCAAGATCCAGCAGCAGGCAAACTATGCAGTTACCTAAGTCCTTTGTTAGCTGGAGTGAATAAATAACAAAATCTTTCATAAATAAAACAAGCCCATAAACTTCTGTAAACACAGCAGGGCTTTAGGACCTTGTGGGAGAGTTTCTATACGAATACAGCAGGGATTTAGGATCTTGTAGGAGATTTCTGTAAAGAACAGGAAGCTTCAAAAAACTTCAGTGCTTTATGAATGACCATGAGAGATTTAATTTAGGACACAAAACATTAAATGCAGCATCAATTCATGTGTAGGTAGCAGATTTGATTTAGGACTCAAAACAATGAGTGCAGTAGCAATGGGTTGTGCATGCAAAATTTGATTTAGGATGCAAATGAAGAGTCAAAACAGTGTGTGTGTGTGTGTGTGTGTGTGTGTGTGTGTGTGTGTGTGTGTGTGTGTAAGTAAAATTCCCCAGTTAGTGACCTGACTAGTAAGGTGGCTTTGCTCAGAGTGAAATGCTGAGCCTTGATTATTAGGAAGCAAGTGCTCCAGACCAACTGCCAGGTCAGCTTTATTTTAATTATTATTATTATTTTGTAAAACAAAAACCAAACTGCAGAGAACAAACAAAAAGGCAACGTGCTGTACCAGACCTTCCAAATTTATTGTTAGTGCTATCGGACGTAACAATGTACAACCTTCTTCAGACAAAAAATATAAAAGAAAAAACTTTGTTGGTTTAAATAAACCACCAACAGTGATATTGTCAGGTCATCAATTCATAATTAAAGAAATGTTACACATAACTAAAACAGTTTTCGGGAGTGGTACCAAGACAAGCTTAAAAGTCTGAAGATGCATGCGTATGTGTGTGTGCATGGTGTGTGTCTGTAAATATATATATATATATATATATATATATATATATATATATATATATATATATATATATATATATATATATATATATATATATATATATATTTATACACACGCGCGTCTCCAACAAGAATACCTCTAAATTTAATGATTGCAAACAGTATACAAATCCTTGTAGTTAATAAGCTCAAATATGTGTCTATTTTAGACAAAACTCTAACCTTTTTTTCCTTAAATAAAAACTATAACACAAAAAGTTCAAAGTCATCTATTTTGCAGAAGCTAGAACATCTTTTGCAATCAACATGCATCTCTTCAGTTCAGAATACAGCATGGAATTCACTGCTGTATAGTCCTCAAAAAATATAAATTCACTGCACAAAGTAGATGACAAATTTATAAAATTCAGTCTCTTGAAAGAACATTACTGTAGCATAAATGCAAAATTCCATCTGTCTACTAGTTACAGCAAAAGTCCTGTCTTTCAAATACATTAACCTAGGGAATAAACCACCACTCAAAACCTTAGAAATCGAAGGCAAATATCTCAATTATTTGCATTAGGGGCAATATTTTTTTAATATACTGTGTGTGTGTGTGTGTGTGTGTGTGTGTGTGTGTGTGTGTGTGTAGGTAAAACAGGTAATTAATATATAAGTGTATATAATTATTGACCATGGAATGGGTAATAATCTCTAACCAAATGGGATAGATTAATTTGAGCACAAAAAGTGAAACTAGCTAGGCTTAAAATGGCCCACAAGGGTACTCACTTATAAACCTATAAATATCGCTGATTAGACTATCAAATATATTGACAATGGGAAAATAAAGCTTTCTCAAAGGTTGCCCTAGCAGCCTGAAACAACCATATGTACACACAAAAAATAGAGACTTTAACAATGTAATAGCATCTATAAATCTTCTAAAGAAACATAAATACATATGCTTCACTCAGCAAGGCAAAAATAAGAAAAATATATATAACAGAACATTTCAAGCCTTTATTCACTGGCTATACAATTGAAATCCTGACAAATATCTCAAACTGATAACGTTTGAGTTACACTATTGCAAATATAGAAGTACTTATCAACTTCACAAAAACATATTCAGGAATTTGCGGCTACCATGTAATAGATGATATGGAGAATTTTATTTTACTCTGAACGTCTCACTGAACAGTTATACTGCAGTGGCAGATCCAGAAATTTGACAAAGGGGGGTGCAGTACAGAAAGTAAGCCACAGGAGGTGCTCTCAGAGAATGCCTTAAAATAATAACTACAATAATATATTTTAGTTTGCCACTCATTGTCACAGATATTGCCTATGAAGAGCCTTATCACTGTAGAACAATTTGATTGTGCACTGACCTTTGCTTTCACAGCATACCTTATCACCCCTTCCTCCAAAAGATAACTGCTTTTCTCAATCACACCAGAGATGTATACAGATAAGGTAAGCAATTTAATGACCACAGTAATGGTTTTAACTGTATGATCAACAACACATACTAGTCCTTGCAAGCCACATTATCTGTGCATCTCTGACGTCCAATTGTAAGAAAATGAAAGAACTAAAGCCAAGGCATTTGATACCATACCACATAAAAATATAATAAACAAGCTAAATTAGCTCAGGATTGACCCATACATGATTAAATTAAAAAAACTAACAGAGGGACAAAACTTGTACAGTAAGAGTAACGTGCACATCCTCTGACAGCATAAAGATGACTATTGTATTCCCTGAGGGATCTGCCCTGGGATTTTTGCTATTTGCCAACTCCTTCTCAAATCTCCACATATCAAATAATGATCTTTGGTTAACTGAGTCTGCAGATAATTTTAAGATGGTAGCGATTATCAAGTCCTCTTCTGACAGATTGGTGACCTCAAAAATCTTAGTTATGAGGGAAGAGTCGTAGGCCTCTCTCTTTACTCAAGTCTCTTATAGACTTCTCTGTGAACATCCATGTTTAGCATTTAAAGCCATGAAAGATCCAACTTTATTTGGCTTCCTGTTCCTTTCTAGAACAAATGGCAACTCAAATACCTAGTTAGAGGAACTAAACCATCAACAGATAACATATTAGTTAAAAAAACAGAGAAAGTAGTGGTCTTAAACTTTCTTTGATGACCTCAGTTACAATAATTTCCAAAAGTCATGAAACCCCAGGTAGTGTTCCAAAACAATGAGCATTTATTCATTACAGACATCGATCCTCAGTAACAAAAAAATAGACATATTTTAATAGCATTAAACATATCAGCTTTTATATACTTAGAAGTAGGTGTGGAAAAATATATGCATTGTTTAATTTTAAGCCAAACTGTTCATGGCAAACAATATAAACAGGTTGGTAAAAGTGCATTTTAGAACAGCATGATACATTCATAGATAGATTCATATCTCAATGTATCCCTTATTTCTGGTACAAACTTCCACTATGTGCGAGAGTAGCATCATTGATAACTTCAATCGTAAACTAGATAGCTGGATGGGCAATCTGAAATTCTCCCGTGGTCTACCTTGTCTTGCCTGCAAAAAGGCTGGGGGGAATGTATACATATTTGTGTTTTTTGGCTAGGCATAATATGGTCTGCCTACTGACAGCAGTTATTAGTTTTTTATGCCTGTAAAGCTTTAATACAACTACCCCAGTGAGAAGCATATATTATCATTTGTACTGCACTACAAGTTTAAACAGGCAGCTAATGTGTGGGATGTCTGAGGGTATGGAGGCCACATAATACCACTGCGACAATGCCGAAATCACAGCCACTTCGGTTGATCAGCTCTGAAGTGTGAAAATCATAAAGTAGGAAAATTATTGTGTCCTAGATTGCAGCTACCCTCCTCTCCCCTCTGCCATGATTTCTGTTTTTAATTAAAAAAAAAAATGACTGGAATGCTGTTGTGGACAGTGTATCCTGTCACTGCTTGTGGACAGTGGTGACAATGAACCCTGCTGTTGTAGACAGTGTATACTGTCACCAGTCCACAAATAGTTTGCATTGAAGAAAAAGAGGCCCAGGAAAAACAATGTGGGTATATACCACATAACCTGCAGACATCAAAAAGTGATGCAATGTAACAAGACAGTGGCAGAGAGAGATAATGTCCTGACTACAACCCAGGCAATCTAAGTTTGATTAATGGTTCATGGATCATGATGGTGCAAGCATGGAGGATGCCAGTGTCCTCATCTTTTGGGAAGGGAACCTGACACATGGTTTGGACACTTGCTGGTGCTGGCAGGAAGGATGTGTGTGCCTGTCCATAGGATGAAGGACCATGCTGGACATCTCTTTGTTAGAGTTCTGGTGGGGGCTGGAACTCAGAGATGCCAACAGGCTGAATGGGCAGGAGGAAGGAGTAGTCAGCCCAGGGACAGGGCAAAGATTTCAGCTACTTCTCACTGCACTCCTATTCTGACTTACATGTCATTAATAGGTAGGGAGAGTGTGTATGGGTTATAAAAATGATGGTGCCTTTCAAGATTATGGTTCAACTCTGGGTAGCTCATCCATTGCTTCCAGGGATGAAAGAAGCAATGAGCCCTCACCATGAGCAAAAAGGCCGCATGAGCATGCTGGGAGTAAGGCTTGATGCTCAGGAGGGGTATCGTACCAAAAAAAAAAAAAAGGTACAAAGGCTCAAACAAACAAAAAAAAACCTGGACACTTAATTACAATAAAATATACATACATAAATGCCACTTACAGTAGGACTGTAGGTTACTACTTTGAAACAAGATATGTTTAAAAAATTGAGTGTGACAAAATAACAATACTGCAAAAAATCTTCCTTTACATTGTGTTTTATTTCTGATCTCTCTCTGTCTCATGCACAAACACCCACATGCGCACACACACACACACACACACACACACACACACACACACACACACACACACTTTTATTCCAAAGCCATATATTAATTTAAAATAAATTACAGTGCATTAACTGCAGTACGGTGTCATAAAATATCAAATTATGTAAGCCAAGACTTTCTAACCAATGTTTTTAGACATGTAATATTTGATGGACTTTTAACACTATTCTCAGGTTATGTAACAAAATTAAGATGTATACTCATGCTTAAAGCAACTTATTTCAGCAGAAGCTGTATGATAAACAAAAAACTTTATATAGTGTAATGGAGTAACTGCAATGTGTACCAGATGTCTTAGCTTACAGACAATTTACAGGATCCAATACATTCAAGTAAAACTTTCTTTAAAATAGATGTGGGATTCATGGCAACACTGCATTTATACAAAATACACACATAGGCAATTTCATTTTTTTTTTAATGTTGAGAAATCTTGTTATGGTTTTAATAACTAATTAAAAGTTAAAAAGACAATATCTGAATTGATTTTCTGCAAAAGCTTGTTTAACAATGAATGAAAATTTGTCCATTGCACATTTCATTTGTTTTTAACCTCACTAGTTGCAGTGGATGGCTGTGAACGCTCAGCAGCTAGTGAGGTGAAACAAATGTTGAATTATTTCTATCCCCTGTCCTGAAACTGACTGCTCAACTCCCCTCATGGTAAGCTAACTATATTTTAAAAACAGACACACACAACTTGTAGACAAAACTCTGCTATGCCACTGCATGACTATGAAAACGAGTACCATACTTTAACAGTCATTAGCCTGGTTACAGTTATAATGAGCACCTCCTGCACAATGCTTCCTCTTTTCTTAAGCACCCAATCATCTGATCCTGAGTTATCCAATCATATCACCTGGTATGATGATGTTGCGCATTTGCAAAAAAAAAAAAAAAAAAAGTTTGTAAACTGTTTTCTGGAGCAGCCGAAATCAGTGTTTCACCTAAAGTAGTAAAGCAAAACTAAATATCGGAAAGTACCACCAAAAATGGTAGAACTATTAGGCATGGCAAAGTCAAAAATAATGAATTGTAGTAAATCATGTATAGGTGAGTGGCAGTAGTAAAAAGTGAGTGGCGTGCACCCCTGTGCCATAGCCTAAATCCGCCACTGTACTGTATATATTCCAATGTACCTTGTCTGTATTTATGTTTGTAAACATACAGTGTTTGGTAGTATCATACAGTATTAAGATTTGCCATTTTCTAATTTGTTTTTACTATACTAATACTGTTAACTGTATGATCTCTTGTGAAAGCCATATGGTCCTTTTCATGCTTGAAACGGTCACTTGGACTAGTGCACCTACCTCAACACTCAGAATTAAATAAATTAATGCATTGCATGCTGTTTTATTTACCTTTGCCATTGCATCACAAGTGAATGCTGAAATACCTGAGAAAGACTGCTGCACTTGAAGTCCTAATAAAAAAAAGTCTCTACCAGACTCTGCTACAGTTTGCTGTGAGGGGAAAGGTTAGTTTGCTTTTTATTTGTTGTATTCTGTATTACTTATCTTTTTCTATTTTGTATACTGTGATTTGTTTTCTTTACACTGTGTTTTACTTGTATTCTGCTTTTAACTACATATTAAAACTTGAAGACACCACAGCTCTGTGTCTTGTGAGTCAGACAGAGAAATTTTTTCCACTATCTCACCTGGTTACTGTTGTATGCTTAAACACTACTGTCTTACTAGTTGCCTTCCCCTTATGTTAATTTGACCATATATATTATTTCCTCTCTGCTTTTACTGGTTGGTGTGAGTAAGCATAAAATTATCATTTTGTGAAATCACTCGCCAAATTTATTGGCCATCCTACTGTATTCCATAGTACCAGAATAAAAAAGTGGCCACCGCCTATCAATCTATCTTGCTGTTTTAAAAATAGTGGCTTTCCACTAAAACGTTTTAGACAGGTAAAACTGAAGTTACCTACTTTCACATCTAACTCCTCTAATGTACACTGCAGTGTTTAGGATAAACTATTTTTTTTTCACCTTACCTTTAAGCATTTATTGCAAGACCACCAGTTATTGGATAGCCCATATTCTGCCTCTCGGTAGTCATCTTGGGATTAGTGCTTCTGTTTTCTTCTGGAGAGAGAAGATTGCAGTTACGTTATTTCCTGGTGACTGCTGATCACCAGAAAGCTTAATAACTGCTTTATAGTTGACAGCTTGGAATCTGTGCTTATATTCTGATCATGGTGAGAGTATGAGCAGAGTGTATTGATTCCTGACTGTTTCTGGCTGAAGACTGAGTGCCTGTGCTTAATGTAGCTGATTGGTCTGGTTGCTATTCGAGGCATCTACCATAAAAAGGCTACAAGCCTGCAGACCCTTGCATCATCTGAAACAAGACTGTGGATCACCAAACAGGCTGTGGCCTGCTTCTCTTCTTGGAACTGATGCTAACATTTTGCTTCTGGTGAGAGAAGAAGCAAAGGAGTATTGTATCCCAACAGAGTGAAGCTGTGCCAAGACCAGCATTAGTAGTGGCCAGGCAGTAGCCATTCATGTGATTCCCCTCTTTTCATCATTTTTGACAAGCTAATTCTTTATTTTCAGTTAAGTACTGCTTGGTTTCTTCCTAACTTCAGAATATCTGCTTAAATAATTCATCCTTAAATGTTGAGGGTATACGTACTGGTTTCCCCTCAAGTGTTTGGCATTGCTCTGTACAGACTCAGAAACTAAGTGACATTTTTCCTGTAAAAGGCTTCAGTACTTAATATAGTGAGCTCATATTCAGACATGTGTAAAGGTCAGTTCCCTGTGCTTTTTCCTGTCAACTTAGTGAACTTGGGCATCCTGAGGCAGTGTAGCAACTGCCTCATGTACACAGACAACCCTCTCCTCTTACCTCCCAACACTATAACTTTTTTATCTTACCTTTAAGCATCCCTGTGAATAGCACTTGCTCTAATACCTGCTGGAAAGCACTAGGAAACCTTAAACTGATACAAGCACTCAGCTCTCCTTATTAATAAGGAGAAATTAAACGGTTAGTGCCACAGAGCCCCAACTGACAATGCTTAAGTTTTACCGCCATGAAAAATATGAGTGAAGTTTTACGTGAAGCTGCGCCCCAACTACTGACAAGGGTTAGCATGTGACTCGGCTGTAAATCGGAATAAGTGATCTGACTTCTGGTTTTTCGGGCCATGTATAAAATAGTGGGGTTTTACTTGAAACATTTACTTAACATAATTATTTTTTATTGGGGAACACATGTTTTCACTAAGTAAAAATAAGATTGTTTTTACTGAAAAAGTTGTTTTTGAGAGTAATTATTTGAATGTCACCGGCCAAATGTTTTTGTAAGTTAAACTATTATTGTATCAATGTGTTACTATGTTCATATTTTGCCAATAATTATAATTGAAAACCAAGTAATTTAATTGTTTTATGTTCTAACATTCAATACCTACTATTCTACAGAATATCTGTATGTTTTATTTCTTTTTCAAATCTTTGTCTGAAGCTCTAGAATACTTCTGTTCTCATTATTCTTATTTTATCCTGGGTTGTATTGAATCTTAACTCAAATTCTTTCTACCTGCAATTCAAGATTCTCCTCCTCTCTCCTTCCTTCTTTCAACAACAGAGAGTGGTCAATTTTTTAACTCAAGCTCACTTTCTCTTACTTTCCTTCAGAGAGTATAACACGGTCTTGCAATCACTGCCTTACTACCTTCCATACCACTTGCTACCACATCCCTCCTGATGACCCAGCATTTACGCTCTTTGTCTTGTCCGGTTTACTTTCCTTTTTACTAATTCCCAGTTACATCCCTTTTTGACCACCAGCCTGCCTATTTTACTATCACATCCATAATATCCCCAATGAACTTTCCCTCTTCTACTACCTCCAGTTACCACTTTCTCTTTTCACAACACCTTTCCTTTAATTACTTCTTATCTTTTCTGCTGCTCTTCTACTCTTACCTCCCACCACAATGCTTATTAGCTCCTTTTCTGTGGCACCCTTATTATTTTTCTGCTGTTACTTCCCTTTTTTCCCACTCTGATGCTTATCTTCTTTCCCTTACCTACTTTCACATTTGTCCTTCTGCTTTTCACATTTTTCCTTAACTCCTCTCTACCTCTCTTTTCTTACCCCTCTCTCTTCTTTACTTAGCTCTCTTCTCTATTACTTCTACAATTCACCTTTCTCACTATTAGCTGACCCTTCTTCTACAGTTTTAGACTCTGCTCCCCTCTCTTCTCTCTTCACTACTGCCTCCCTGCCTCTTTCCCCCCTTCCTCCGCCAGCCTGCTCGGCCACTCCCCTCCCTTCACCCCCACCATCGTCCGCCCTAACTCCACCATTTCCCCTCCACTCCCAACCCCCACCACCCCACTTAGCCAACCTTTACTTCCTCTTTCTTCCACCCCCACCCCTATATACAGTCACCCACCCTCACCCACCCTTTACCACTCTGAACACATATACAGTCTCTACAGTTCCAACCATCCTCAACATGTCCAACACTCACCTACTATGAGCATCCTTACTACCTCTTCCTCTATTTTCCTCACCTACTACTACTATGACTACCCCCATCCTACACTTACAACCCCCACAGACACACCCCACCCCCAGCCCCAACTACAACTACAATTACAACTCATCCCAATATACAGCAACTCATATCTTGAACCAAAAATATCATTGCTCTCACACATCAAATACCTACTTCTTAGGACACACAAAACACTTGTACTGCTTCTTCAAGCCTACATACACCTTCACATTATTCCATCACACTCACTTAATTGGGACATACACCCTAACCCAACAAACACCTTCATACTATACCCAATTCCCAACAAATGAAAAATATGCCTACCATCACATCACATACTAAACCTCCATATCTTCACAATAATATCATCTTAACATCCATAGCATATGCAACAAACTTCCTGCTCTTCACTCTAATAGCTCTACGCCTGCTCCAACATTCCTGTCTCACTGAAACCTGGCTCAAAACCCACAATAAAAGATAATGAAATTATTCCCCTCCCTAAAATCCTAATGCAAGACATCCTAAGACAAGACTGTCTTAATAAAAAAGTGGTATAGCTATACCACTAAAAACTGGACTAGAAGTAAGTAAATCACACATGCCACTAATGCTGAACTTATTATTTCCAAACTCTCCCCTCCCCAACCCAAAACAACCCACATATCAACATTTATCCATCTTAGAAGACCTAACCAACTATAGAAGACCTACTTAACTGGTTTTTAACAAATTTTCAAGGTGATTTTATTAGGTGACTTATTTATGAGATTTTAATATTGATTGAACACCAATCCATCTACCCTTATTAACCCTGTATTATTCTACTGGAAACCATTAACCAAACAAATAAAACAAAAATAAATAAAATAAAAAAATATCGACTGATCTTGGACAAATAGTCCCCAAATAAAAGTAAAGTTCAGGGTCCCTCCCTCCATGACCTTAGTAGTGACCTCTCTCTCACACATCAGGCACAAAAACTCATCTAACAACACCTCCCCCCTAATATTATCACACGCAGCAAAAACTTTCAAATCCTCCACCACCAAATCCAAAAAATTTATTAACACACTTCTATCCCCAGCACCCCCAGCAAAAGCAAAACTCCCAATCCACATCCACCTGGCTCCTGCCTACCCTTCTCCTTACAAAATGCATCAAATTCAACAATACTTCAACAATACTTAAACTGGCCAACCCAACCAGCCCTGACCTCTTTACTACAGTAACCCCCCAAGCACTCTCCACTATTAAAAATTAAACCACCATACCCACCTCCTATATTCTAAAATTAAAAAAACTTAAACCTTCTCCCCTCCTCTGACAAATTGTTGCAGCGAAATATCTCCAGCTAGGTAAAAGCTATTGCCTTCCCCATCTCTATATACTAATCACAGAACCATAAAAAAAGTACTCAATCACTGCTCCTAAACCCTAAAAAACCAAACTTCTCCTCTTTCACCCCACACACCTGTCTCTCTATTTAACTTACTTCACTCTAACAATAGCACCCTTATCTCTCTCTCTCACAAACACAAAACTTTGGGTATTACTATTGACAACCTACTTAAATTTGATTAAATCATAGGCACTAAACAGCCTATAATTGCAAAGTACATTGCTGTACTTTAAAAAAAAAAAGAACCAAACCAGGCATGTCCAAGGGTCAGCTTCCATTGATTTCTCCTGTCCACCTGGTGAATCTGGACATACTGGGGCAATGCAGCAATTGCCTCATGTACGCAGAAAACCCTCTCCTCCTACCACCCAACACTACAACCTGTAAGAGATGCACTTACATAGCCAAACTTGAAGCAAAGCACTCTCCACCCAAGATTGTGCTAGACAGTCAAGAGGAGAAGGTTAACACCTGCACTACACCTCAAGAAACACATAGCCCTTCTAAACTCACACCACCATTACCCACACACAGCAACACTAAATCCACATATGTGGAGGCCCTTAACTGTAACCTGCCCAAACAACAAGGACCTCCGAAGCTGAAATGCAAACAAACACCAATCACAACCAAAGTGTCACATAGCTCACAACGCCTGCATGCCACCTAGCAACAGTCCCTAAGGCAAGACAACGTACCCAACACTATAGTCATAGGTGACTCTATAGTCAGGCACACTGATGTCCCACTCACCAGGCTGAACAAGGAGAAAATTACAGTGAGCTGCCTGTCAGGTGCCAGGATCCGCCACATAACTCATGCACTCAAGTCACTCCACAAGTACAAATATGACTCTGTCATTGTCCATGTTGGAGTGAATGACTTGAGATATACCTCCCTGGACTACATGAAGAGACATGGAAGAGTTCTCGGATCATGTGGCCCAGGCAGGTATGACCCTAGCCCTGAGTAGCATCCTGCCTTCGCCCAGAATTATACCACAATGTAAGGAAAAAATGACTGACTTCAACAATTGGCTAAGCTTCTGGTGTCATTCAAAGGGGATCCAGTATCGGTCTGCCTGGGACGACATGATCGAGCGACCATGATGCTTTGCCAGAGATGTTCTGCACCTGTCGCCCCTGGGTTTCAGGTTACTGGCAAAAGCTCTTGCCACCCCTATAGTGCCTTTTTTAGGCAAAGTTCAAAGGACAAAACCACCACCGTAACAGGTACAAGCATGCAAAATCTGAAGGTAATGCTACTCAGTGCTAGAAGTCTAAACTTCAAAATGCACGCTCTCGAGGCACTCCTAAAAATGGAGAACATCAATATCTGTGCAGTAACTGAGACCTGGTTCAAGGCTCCAGAGAGCAGCCTTGCAATACCAGGCTACAACTCTTACCACACGTTTCGGCCACCAAACCAAGATCAAATCACTAAAGGTGGAGGAGTGTCCATATTCACCAAGGATATTCACACCACCAGGTTAGTTGCACAACACAATGCGTCTGAAATTCTCCAGGTGCAACTAACACTAGGCAAGACTGCAATGCAAATTGTAGCTTGCTACAGATCCCTCACCATGCCCCAAGATTCTCACTACACCTTTCTAAACATACTGGGAAATATTACTATACAACAAAACACCCTAATACTGGGTGATTTAAACTACCCTGCCATTAACTGGGAAAACTACTTGTGTACCAACACCTTTGCCCAATGGTTCTTGAAATTCATAAATTCCAATGCGCTGGATCAACTAATCCTTAGTCCCACCAGGGGCTCCAATATCCTAGACCTGGTCATTACCAACATGGGAAATTGATGCTCCACACCTATGGTCACCCCCTCGTTGGTCAGGTCAGACCATAAGCTAATCACCCTTAACATACACATCCCACCCCCACCTCCCAGTAGGGAAACCTCCATAAAAAAACTTCTCCAAAGCCAACTTCATGCTACTCAAGTCAGAAGTTACAAATTTCATGACACCCATGCAGATGGGAACTGAAAGTTCGACTGCTGAGTCCTACACTAAGGCACTGTACGATCACATCCACTCATGCATGAATTGTGCCATCCCAAATAGAACCAAGATGCTCTCCTCCAAAAAAAGGAAGCCAATCTGGTGGTCCCCTGCCATAAACAAACTTTACAACAAAAGGAAGAAACTGTTGCAGAATAGAGGAAAATCCCAGGATGCAAAAAACTCCCTTACCAGCCTCAGTAAGAAGCTGGTATCCCTCAAAATCCTCTAAAGCTAGTTACGAAAATAAAATTGCCAAAGATTCCAAAGACAACTGCAAAGCATTATTTCAGGAATCTAAATGGCAATGCTCAGATCGGCTCTGAGCTACAACAGAATGGCATTAAATATACTGATCCCAAGGATATTGCCAATATCCTGGCAGATCGATTCGGTGCCAACTTCACCCCCCTCTCACCCCCTAAATGGCCCATCTCAATACTGAAAGATTGCCAAATAATGGTAATAATGGCCACACAGGTAAAAAACGCACTCTCCAAAGCTAAGAATACAGCATCCATGGGACCAGATGACATCCCGGGCTGTGTACTACATGAACTAAAAAATGAACTGGCACCTCACCTAAGTGTCATGTTTAATCATAGCCTCACCTCAGGCTTCATGCCCACTGAGTGGTGC
Organism: Protopterus annectens; assembly: GCF_019279795.1. Lineage (NCBI taxonomy): Eukaryota > Metazoa > Chordata > Ceratodontiformes > Protopteridae > Protopterus > Protopterus annectens. The sequence continues at coordinate 454,720,482 of NC_056751.1, forward strand.
ACAGCTACCATTATCCCACTCCACAAGGGGGGATCCACCTTGGATCCCGGGAACTACCACTCCATCAGTCTGAGGAGCCTGATCTGCAAGGCCATGGAATGTATTATCATGGAACTTATAAACAAAGACACTGGCAACCTTAAAACACTGGACCTCACCCAGTTCGGGTTCGTGAAGGGCTGATCTTGTCTCCTGAACCTGATTGACTTCTTTAAATCAGTCTCCAGAGCCGTGGATGAGGGTAAGGCAGTCCACACAGCCTATCTAGACCTCACCAAGGCCTTTGACACCATCCCCCCACTCTGGAATTATAGATAAACTTACTAAGTGGAGCATTACTCCCTACGTCACTCGATGGGTTGTCAACTGGCTTACTGACAGAACCCACACTGTAAAAGTAGCTGACTCCAAATCCAGCTCCAGACAAGTGGAGTACCTTAGGGTTCAGTCCTGGGACCTCTCTTGTTTGGCAGCTACTTCTCTGAAGTACAGGCCAACACTAAGGGACTCTGGCTAACAAAGTTCGCAGATGACTGCAAACTGGGAGCCATTATTGAATCTCCAAATGATGTTGATACTCTACAAAAGGCAGAAACAGATGCTTGGTGCAATGCCAAGAAATATATAGTTATCCCCTTTGGGAGAAAAGATGTAACCGTGAATTACCACATAGGTGGCAGTACACTAAACACTGGAGATGTGATAAGAGACTTAAGGACACAGGTGGACAGTGGTCTCACCTTCAATAACCATATTGCCACAACAGTCAGGAAATCCTTCTATGTGGCACACCTCAACACTAAGGGCTTTTCATACAGAAAAAAAGGAGGTCATTGTCCCACTGTACTCCTCTCTCATTAGACCCATTATAGAATACAATGCCCCATTTGGTATGCACCTCTCAAGACATCTGCACCAACTGGAAAGGCTGGAGAAATACCTCACTAAAAGAATCACAGGCTTAAAGCAGATGCCCTATGCTGACCGCCTTAAAAAACTCCAGCTATACTCTGTCACATATCGTCTACTCTGAGGCAATCTCTGCTTAACATACAAAGCCATGTCAAACCAAGAGCTGTTGGACATGCATCACTTAAAGAAATCCCAATCCCTCAGAGCCACATGCTCCAGGGATCTAAACCTTGTCATCACAATAAACAAAACATGCTGGAGGGATAGGTTCCTGACCTAGAGACTCCCCAGACTCTGGAATGGACTGCCCATACATGTCAAGTGGAGCACCTCTTTGGCCCTCTTCAAAAGGAACCTTGATGACTGGATGGGAGAAAGGAAATTAATCCCAGGGATCACGTCAGTCACCCTGCTAGACAGGGGACCAGGGAAGTAATTAGCGTGGGAAGAAATAGCCAGGGAATTGTTATGGCTAGGCTTGTATAGGCCCTAGGGCCAATAGCCTAGTACCAACCTATGAACCTAAGACTCCCACCCACATTCCTAAACACACTGGAAAATATTAGGGTACAAACCGATACCCTTATACTGGGAGACTTTAACTACCCCTCGATTAACTGGGAAAATTGCTCATGTACCAACACACCTGCTCAATGTTTTCTGGAATTCATTAATTCCGAAGCCCTTGACCAACTCATTCTTACCCCCACCAGGGGTAGAAATATCCTTGAGCTGGTCATTACTAACATGGGTGATTGTTGCTCTACACCAGTAATTAACTCCTTCCTGGTCATATCTGACCACAAGCTAACCACCATGGATATCCACATCCCACCCTCACCCCCCCTCAAAGGAAACCACTGTAAAAAAAAATCTCCAAAGCCAATTTTGGGCTTCTAAAAACAGAGGTGGCTAACTTCACGACACCCATGCAAATAGAAAATAGGTGCATGACTGCTGCATCATATACCAATGCACTGTATGAGCACATACACAAGTGCATGGAATGGGCCATACCAATCAGAATCAAGATGATCTCCTCCAAAAAAAGGAATCCATTCTGGCAGTCCCCCACAATAAACAAACTCTACAACAGAAGGAAAAAACTGTTGCAGAAAAGGGTGAAGTCCCAAGACTGGAAAAACTCCTTTGTTAGACTCAGCAAAAAGCTGAGATTCATCATCAAATCCTCTAAAGCTAGCTATGAAAACAAAATTACTGCAGATTCTAAAGACAACCACAAGGCATTCTATAGTTATGTCAAAAATCTACATGGCAATACTCAGATCTGCTTTGAGTTACAGCACAATGGCAATCCACATACAGAACCAATTGATATTGCTGACATATTGGCTGACAGGTTCAGTGCGAACTTTACCCCTTTTTCACCCGCTTCCATGGGACTTGATAATATCCCTGGCTGTGTTGTACATGAATTACAAAATGAACTGGCACCACACCTGAGTACCCTGTTCAATCACAGCCTCATTCAGGCTTTGTTCTTACCAAATGGCGCACTGCTATGGTCATCCCACTCCACAAAGGGAGAGCGACTACAGACTCTGGGAACTACCACCCCATTAGCTTGATGAGTTTGATATGTAAGGCTATGGAGCGCATCATCATGGACCTTATAAATAAGGACTTAGGGAATCTCCAAACTCTGGACCCCATGCAATATGGATTTGTGAAAGGTAGATCATGCCTGCTCAACCTGATAGACTTTTTTGAGTCTGTCACCAGAGCTGTGGATAAGGGCAAGGTAGTTCACACAGCCTACCTAGATCTTGCCAAGGCCTTCAACACTATCCCTCACTCAGGAATCATAGATAGACTCACTAAACTAGGCATAAACCCCTATGTAATAAGATGGGTTGCCAACTGTCTCACTGACTGAACCCACACTGTGAAAGAAGTGGACTCCAAATCTGACTACAGACCAGTTACAAGTGGTGTCCCACAGGGATCGGTCCTAGGTCCTCTCCTATTTGGCATCTACTTCTCTGAAGTTCAAGTCAACATAAAGAGACTCTGGCTGACCAAGTTCTCAGTGATTGCAAACTAGGACCCATTATTGATTCTCCAACTGATGTAGACATTCTACAAAAAGACCTCACTGACACCAATGACTGGTGCCAGAACCATGGCCTTAAGCTCAATGCCAAAAAGTGCATTGTCATTCCCTTTGTGAAAAAATTGGTGCCCATGAACTACCACATAGGTGGTAGTCCACTAAAAACCAAAGGTGTGATAAGAGACCTGGGGACACAGGTTGACAGCAACCTCTCCTTTGATAACCACATTGCCACTGTAGTCAGAAAGTCCTTCTATGTGGCACATCTCATTACAAAATGTTTCTCATCCAGGAAGAAAGAGGTCATAATCCCTCTCTACTCGTCCCTCATTAGACCTATTATAGAATACAACACCCCATTTGGTATGTACCTCACTAGACACCTACAACTGGAAAGGGCACAAAAATACCTCACTAAGAGGATCTTAGGCCTTAGACACATGCCCTATATGGACAGACTCAGAAAACCTCCAGCTATACTCTCTCTCCTATCACCTACTTAGAGACTATCTCTGCTTGACCTACAAAGCCATGTCTGACCCAGAGCTGCTATGATAGATGATAGATATGCTACACCTAAATAAATCCCAATCCCTCTGTGCCACACTCTCCCGGGACCTTAACCTCATTGCCATAATAAACAGAACATGCTGGAGGGACAGGTCTCTAACCCAGAGACTTTCCATACTCTGGAACAAACTTCACATTCACATCAATTACAGCATTTCACTAGCCCTCTTTAAGAGAAATCTTGATGAGTGGGTGGGCAATAGGAAGTTCACCCTGGGGATCACTTCAGTGGTCTTGCTTGACAGGGGCACTGGGAACTAACTTTGGGTGGCATGATGCTAGGGAATCTTCTTGGGCTAGGCTTATCTAGGCTCCAGGGCCATTGGCCTAGTATACACCTATGAACATATAATGAAAATAAATACATAAATCAAAAGAAGCTGCTCAATAATTCAGTATACATGACAAGTTCAGATGTGTAGAACACACAGGACAGATACCCAAAGCATAACATACAGTAGTCAAACAGATGAACATAGTTACTACAAATCAGTATCGGAAATGTAACATGTAAGCATACAACTTCTGTAAGGAACCACAATGCTTGCATGAAAGCAAAAATGTTATGCATATTCAAAAAGTACAGTTTTGTACCTACCGTAAATGTAGATGTTCGAAGATCCACATTGCTGCAGTCCTTACATATGGGTAGTCCGCTGTCATAGAACTGACATCAGCAGGGTACAAAAGCGCATGATCGACGTCATATCCTCAGTCTTTTCTTGCCCCAGATGTCAGAAGGCCCTAAAAAGAAAGGCCACAGCCAAAAACAGAAAACTCCCCCAAAAACACAAGTACAAACAGAAATTGCCACCTAAACCACACCACCATTCCAAACTGCAGAGGGGAAGGAGGGTGGACTGCAGTACGTGATCTTCGAACATCTACATTTATGGTAGGTACAAAACTGTACTATGTTCTTCATCTCACATTGCTGCAGTCCTTACATATGGTAGAAATCCCAAAAGCAGAGTAAAAGGAGGTTGGCAAAATCATAAAGCATTGGGAGCTGCCAAAATGCCCTGTAAAATTGCAGTGGCAAATCCAGCCCTAGATTTAGAATAAAGTGGAAGGTGGTAATGTTTAGAAAAAGTATGCACTGAACTCCAAGTAGCTGCTTCCAAAATATCTTTAGCCCCCCCTTAAAAAGGCTGTAGAAGTGGCAGTAGCCCTAGTGGAATGGGGCCTGATTCCAGCCGGAATCTCCTTACCAAGATGGGAATAACAGAAAGCAATACAAAAACCAATCCACTTAGAAATAGTTTGTTTTGAAACAGGTTTTCCCTGAGAACCCAAAGCAAAAGAAACAAACAACTGCTGAGACTGCCTGAACCCTTTCGTTCTGCTCAAATAATAACGTAACTGCCTATGAATATCCAAAGTGTGCAAAATCTTTTCCCCTTTATTTTGGGGGTTTGCATAAAAAGTAGGCAAATCAATAGTTTGGTTTAAGGCCACACTAGAAACCACTTTAGGCATAAAGGTAGGATTAGTATGCAAAGATACCCTATCCTTATGAAAAATTAGGAAAGGCTCAACTGCCATAAGGGCCTGTAATTCAGAAACCCTTCAGAGGTAATGGCCAACAAAAAAGCAGTCTTCCATGATAAAAACTTCAACTCGGCAGTAGCTGCAGGCTCAAAAGGTTGTAAAGTAAGTTTCTCCAACACAAAATTGAGATCCCAAGCAGGAGTAGGAGTCTTATGTTCTTTGCCCCTCTAAGAAATTGCTTAAACAAAGAATGAGAGAATAATGGAGGGTCACAGTCATAGTGAGCAGAAATGGCTGCAGCATGAACCTTTATAGAGGAGAAAGACAAACCTTTGTCCAATAACTCAGTAAGATATTGAAGAGAAACACTTAAATCAGGCTTGGAAACATCAAAGTCCTTTGCTTTGCTCCAAATAAAAAACCTCCTCCATTTATCAGTGTAAACTTTCCTTGTACTAGGCCTTCTGGCCTCCAAAATAACATTCAAAACTTGTTGTGGAAGCTGAGACCCTCCAGGGTCTAAAACAGAATATGCCAGGCTGTTAGATGCAGAGACTGAATTTTGACATTGAGTAAGTGATTGCCCTCCTGAGACAAAAGGTGTGGAATCGAAGGCAAAGGCCATGGAGGCTCACGTACCAGACTTCTCAGCAGTAGGTACCAGTGTTGTCGAGGCCAATCTGGAGCTATTAAAATCATGGATGGCTTGTCCTGTCTGACCTTCAAGAGTACCTTTGGGAGGAGAGGCAGAGGTGGAAAGGCATAGACGTGAAGATTGCTCCAACTGAATGATAGAGCATCCACCCTCCAAGCTGTGGGATGAAACATTTTTGTGCAAAACTTTGGCAACTGGTAGTTTAGTGGAGAAGCGAACAGATCTATGTCTGGAGTACCCCATAACACTGTTACATGAGGATCCAATTTCCACTCGTGGGGATCCACTATTTGTCTGCTCAACACATCTGCTAAGGAGTTCTGTGCTCCTGGTAGAAACCTTGCCTGAAGATTCAGCTGTAAACTGAGAGCAGTCTCCCACAAAATCATTGCTTGCCTGCAAAGAGGGTACGAATGTGCACCCTCTTGCTTGTTGATGTACCACATGACAGTTGTGTTGTCTGTTTGAATCAACACCTGTCCTGGGAGAAGTAAATCCTTGAAAGCCATCAATGCAAATTGGACTGCTAACATCTCCTTCAAGTTGATATGCAAATGTTGAAGTCTGGCAGGCCATGTGTCTTGTACCCATTTTCCATTGAGATGCGCTCCCCAAGCTTTGTCTGAGGCATCCATCGTTAGAATCTTCTGGTCGGGTCACAGAGAGTCCCTTGTTTAGGTGACATTCCTGAGCCCACCACAAAAATTCCTTTTGAATGCAAGGTATTATTTGAATGACAGTGTCCAGATCTTGGCAGTGTTGTGTCCATACATTTTTGAGATACCATTGAAGCTTCCTCATATGCAGTTTGGCATTGGGAAGCACCAGAATACAAGATGCCATGAACCCCAAGGCTTGAAGGACTGTCCTTGCAGTCAGCTTGGACCGAAGAGACAACTGATGGAAGTAAAGAGAAAGATTCTTTTGTTTGTCCGGGGTCAAAAAAGCCATCTGGGATGCTGTATTCAGTCTCACTCCCAGAAAGCACATGTCCTGAGAGGGTACTAGACTGGACTTTGTTTCACAGAATACCCTAGGCACCTAACACTGCCATCACATACTGCAGATGATGAAGAAGTTCGTCCTTGTCTTGAGCCAGAATCAGGCAATCGTCCAAATAAGGATAAATTTGTATTCCTCTTAACCTGAAGAAGGCTATCACTGGAGCCAGAACCTTTGTGAACACTCTGGGCGCAGTAGATAAGCCAAAGGGCAATGCAGAGAACTGATAATGAAAAGTCCCAGCCGGTACTTTCTGCAACTGGGCCTGATAGGAACATGAAGATAAGCCTCTTTGAGATCCAGAGTTACCATCCAGTGATCTTTGCCCAACAGAGGTAAAAGCTGTTGTAACGTCAACATTTTGAACTTTGGAATGTCCAGATGTGTTGAGGATAGATAAATCCAAAATCGGTCTCCACGTGTTCCCTTTCTTTGGTACTAGAAATCCTAGACCCACTTCTGACAGGGGAACCGGTTGTACAGCTCCCATTTGAAGAAGTAAAGAAATCTGCTTGTGAGCCTCTAGCCTTTGCTGAGGAGGAACGTCTGGCATGCCCTTGAAAGGAGGCAAGGTATGGAAATAAAACTTGTAACCTTGGTTTATAATGTCCAATACCCATTTGTCCTGGGTGATTAACAGCCAGTTTTGTTTGAAGAGTGCCAACCTTCCTCCCAAAGGTGCTGCCAGGCAAGAAGAATCTGGCAGCTGAAAATGCAGGTCATTGGGCCTGTTTACCAAAGGACTGGCCCCTGCCCTCACCCGAAGATTGTGCAGGTGAACTCCATGTTCTAGGCTTGAAGGTACTCTGAGCTCTGCCCCTACCACGCCTAGATCTACCCCTAGACTGAGAATCAGAGGAAGCCAATTTCTACTAAACTTTGGAGGCTGCACCTGCAAAAAATCTTTAACAGTCTGCATAGACTTAGCCTTGTCTTCCATTTTCTTCAAGACTGACTCCACAGGTGGACCAAACAAAACTTCAGACTGTAAAGGAGCATCCAAAATCCTGGTCTTAACATGCTCTGACAAATTCTGATCCTTAAGCCAGGCATGTAGAACTGAACCAGTGGCAGCCACCCTGGAAGAGGCCTGTAAAGCATCAAAACCACACTGTAAAGAATGCTTACCCACCTGTTCAGAGGCATGTACCAACTCCTGTAATTCTTTACACTCTATGCCCTCTGCCAAGCATCCCTTAGATTTTAATTGAGTAAGGAGAAAATTCTGATACTTCAACATATGAAACTGGCAATTCAAAGCCCTCATCGCTAAAGTAGAAGAGGTATACACCTTTTTACCCCATCTATCCAAAGCTCTAGCCTCTTTATCTAGAGGAACTGGATGTTTTACAACAGAGGCCCTGACACCCTTAGGTCCCTGGCTAATAGTTTCTGGGTCTGCCCTAGGACTCTTATAGAGGTATTTATGAGCCTCAGGCACCCTGTAATACCTATCCGGTTTAAGGAGGCAGAGAATCTGGATTAAGGGAAGCCTCTGAGAACACATCTTGAACAACATCCAAAACAGGGGTATAGCCAAGGGTCTATGCTGTGGTAAAACAAAATTCCCAAGCCTCTTTCGTGAATCAGAAAAATCCTGACCTTCCCACTTAAAATGCTCCCTCATAGAATGAAGTGTTTCTGAAAAAGAAAAATCCTCTGGAGGAGAAGCAGAAGGAGGGGAATCTGCATCAGAATCAGAATAAGGAGGTGAAATCCTGAATGTCTTCAGCTGAAGACTGATCATCAGGAGGCTGATCCCAAACTTTCCAACTCTGGCTCCACCCTAGGCCTCTTATCAGGAGGGGGCATAGAACCTCTAATTAGAGTAATCAAATCTTCTGCCATTTTAAGCATGTGCTTCTTAGGCACAGACCCTGCTGAACTAGGACTGACACCAGAAGAAGACAAACCCATCCTGCCTTTGTAAGCAGCCTTAGAAACAGAAGGCCTAACCACCTTAGGAAGGGAAGGGAGAACAGTAATCTGAGAGGACCCCTCAGCCTGACCTGCCTCCTGAGAGGCCACATCTTGCAAAATCAAAATCTCCCCCTGAGACTCAATTGAAGCCGGATGTGACCCCATCCTGGTTGGTTTAGTTTTTTTTTCTTGCTTCTTTTAGTTCGCGTCGAGGAGGATCCGGCGGCAATATAATTACACACCTACCACCAACCACCCCAGCCTAGCATCTAAAAACCTTCGCTTAATGGTGGCTTATTAAACCTAGCACAAGCTCAGGACCCAAACAAGGAATACACAGAGAATGATAATATCTGTTTCCCACAAGAAATACAATTATTCACTTTTTCTGACATCCGTAAAATAACTGAGGCAGAAAAAACAAAATATTCCTGAAACTCAAAAATGCTGCTTCTGCATGGACCATGCGGCAAAAAGACTGAGGATATGACGCCGGTCATGCTTTTTGTACCCCTGAGCTCTGATGTCAGTTCTGCGCCAGCCTAATACTTTGGTATTCGGGCCGACCGAGGACAGTGGACTACCCATATGTAAGGACTGCAGCAATGTGAGATGAAGAACATCTTAACAGTATTTGAGCAACTGCAAGGGTTGAGTAAAGGTATGAATAAATACAAGTTTACTGTGTATACACTAATTGCTAGATGCTCGATCTGAAACATTCTAAAATGTTAGGTTAGGAGTAGAACTAACATGACTGATTTTTTTTTTAAATATAGGTTGCAATATTTACTACAATCTATTGTTAGCACACATAACTTATTTATGGAATAAAAGCTCATCACAATCATCACCATGGGGTACTTTTCAGTAGTTTGTTATCTTCTACTTAACCTATGGCACAGAAATGGAGAAGTTAAGTAACATTTTAGAGACCATCTGTTTTTCCAGTGATTTACTAAAATGTCTATTGTTGGCATCCTGGGTATGGGCTCCACCCTCTCTTTGTGATGAAGCTATGACATCATGCTTTTTGAAACACCTTGCTGTGCCAGAAAACCTTTTTGGAGGCATGAGTGATAACGGGCATCTTATCACAGAATGTGTAAACAGTTGAGTAGCAGCATGCTGGTAGCATAGTTTGGCAGTGTTAATCAGTGGCCTGTTATTCTATTTTCACTAAAGACCCATGGGTGTTGCTGTATGCATTATTCTGCATTGTGGTGGCATTGCCTTTTTCATGTGTTGTGTTAAACACCATCTAGCATGGCTACTACTGAAGAAAGCACACACAGACAACTAAAAAGATAAGGGAGAAGTGCAAAACTCATCCTGGCTGAAAAGAAAAAGAAAAAAGTAGACAGCATTCTCTATCCAATGTGAAGAACTAAAAACAGTATTGCAAGTTTCTGTATAGTCTAAATAACAGAATCTCAGTAGGAAAACATGTTGTAAACATATATTACTACTCTCCCAGCTGTGAAACATGGAAAACAAAAAAAAAGACCTCATGGGCCAAACTTTGCAGGCAATATAAGCTGTAATTAGAACAGAGCAAAGTAAGGGAGATGCGTGTAGGCATATACTAGTAACTCAAGGACATGATCTGCATATTGATACAATACATTTTTCTTATGGTCTTCAATACTCAGATAGCAAAACTAGCACGTTAATTACAATATTTCTCACAGTGCATTAACTGCTAGCAAAACAAATGGCAAAATTCAAAGAAAAGACCAAAAAACTCATAAATGATAATCACTCGCAAAGGATCATATGGAGGTAGATATCTGTCAGTCAATGTGTCACAATACTGCATGCTAAATACTACCTTCACAGAATCTGCAAAATATTCTCCATTATGGAGAATACAGACACCCATCAGATCTAAAGAAAACTGGTATCATTATGAAATTCATGATGAAAATATTCCTCTTAGTTAAGACACAAAACATAAACATTGAAATATATGTATAAACTGCTAAACAGTACTACTTGCAGGCATTACCAACAAAAAGAAAAAAAGACAGATAAAACAATGGAAATGGCAGCTGTTTTGCAGTAGTAGTTGGTGACTCCGCTATATTTTCTGATCTGAGGGTTCTGCACAACACTTCAAATATTTAAATAGACACATCTGGGGATGCACTTACATAATAGATATATATTTTTGAATATCACAAAAAGAGGGTGGTTGTGGAGCCCATGCCCAAGATGCCAACAGCAGGCACCTTTCTCCCAATCCTCCACATCACATATCAGACACTGCACTGAAGCACCTGACAAAGTAGCATCTGATGAGCAGGTAGTTTACCTTTTATAATACTTTTAGCAGCTCCTCAACTGCAGCTGGCAGACTGACGTACTCCAGTCGTCTACTGCACAGATTTTCAGACTGTTGCTCAATAAGCCTTATGCAAACAATAGAAAATTGCTTGACCATCATCCTGGTTGCTGGGACTTGCAAAGAAAAAAAGAAAAAAAAAGAAATGTCTGCTTTAAAGCAGCCAATTACTGCTTCCAATGACTGATATTTGGTTGTTAACCTAATACTGATTTCTTCATCATTGGTTATGATGCTATTGCAGTCAGAGTGATCCCGCATTAAAATGGTGATGATTTTGTGGTTTGTTACTGTCAGTCTTGGTTTAACAGGTCTGTCTGCAAAGACTTCAGTTTTAACCACTATGCAAGTTTGCTTTCCATAGCAATAAGACCTTGTTCAAAGTGGAAGTCCTATTCAAATCCAGAAAAACACAAAATGCCAAAAATTCCTTGAGATCCTCTGTACATTCTAGCCTGCCATCACTACCCTTACCACACAAAGATGATAAGTGCATTGTTCATTGTAAATTAAAAAGTCTGTAAAGCATGCAACATTTTAAAAGCATTTATCAAACTTGTTTGCAGGATCCTTCCTTGGCAAAATATTCACTGTGATATATCTTTCAAATCCAGTTAAAAAAAATTCCGACTGTTAGTCAACTCCTTCAAGAAATAACGTTGAGTGTAGTGGCCACTTTCTAATAGGTTCATAGGTCTGTACTAGGTTAATGGCCCTGGGATCTTTACAAGTTTAGCCCACAAAAGTGGTCTGGCACTGTGCCACCTGTCATTAGCTTCCAGTCCCTCTATCAAGTGAAGCAACTAGAATAATCCCTGGGGTGAAATTTCTACTTCCCCATCCACTCATCAAGATTTCTCTTGAAGAGGGCTAGTGAGGTGCTCTGCTTGACATGTATGGGAAGTCTATTCCAGAGCACGGGCAGTCTCTGGGTTATGAACCTGTCCCTCCAGCATGTTCTGTTGATTGTGGTAATGAGATTGAGGTCTCTGGAGCGTGTGGTGTGGATAGATTGGAATTTCTTTAGATATAGCATTTCTAATAGAGCTGGGTCAGCCATGGCTTTTGTAAGTCAAGCAGAGATCACTGCTTAGTAGATGATATGCAACAGAATAGCTGGAGTTTTTTGAGTCTGTTCATGCAGGACATGTGTTTAAGGCCTAGGATCCTCTTCATGAGGTACTTTTGTGGCTTCTCCAGCTGTTGCAGGTGTCTAGTGAGGTGCTTCACAAATGGAGCATTATACTCTATGATTGGTCTAATGAGGCAAGAGTAGAGAGAAATAATGACCTTTTTCTTCCTTGATGCAAAATTCTTGGTAAGGAGATGTGCCACATATAGAAGGACTTTCTGACCACAGTGGAAATGTGATGGTGGAAGGAGAGGTTGCTGTCAACTTGTGTCCCCAGATCTCATATAATCCCTTCAGTGGTCAGTGGGCTCCCACTGATGTAGTAATTAGTGGAAACTGAGTTTTCCCAAAGGGGATGATGACACATTTTTTGGCATTAAGCTTAAGGCCATGGTTTTGACACCAGTAATTGGTCTCAGTGAAGCCTTTCTGTAGGAAGTCTGCAGCACTTGGGGATTTAATAATGGCTCCCAGCCTGCAGTTGTCTATGAATTTGGTCAGCCAGAGTCCCTCCATATTGGCCTGGTCTTCTGAGAAGTAGATGCCAAACAGGAGAGGACCCAGGACCGATCTCTGTGGGACTTCACCCGTGACTGCTAGGTAGTTTGACTTGGAGTCTGCTACTTTCACACTGTGTGTTCTATCAGTGAGCTAATTTGCAACCCACCTAATGATATAGTGGTTGATGGCCAGATCGAGGTAGGCTGTATGAACTGTCTTAACTTCATCCATCGCTCTGGTGACTGACTCAAAGTCATCAACCAGGTTGATCTACCTTTCACAAAAGCAAATTGTGTGTGATCTAGAGTTTGAAGATTCCCTATACCCTTGTTAATGAGGTCCATGATGATGGGCTCCATAGCCTTACATATCAGACTCATCAGGCTAATGGAACAATAATTTCCAGGGTCTGTAGTTGCTCCTGCTTTATGGAGAGGGATGACTGTTTCAGTGTCCCATCTGGTAGAGACAAAGCCTGAGATGAGGCTGTGAGTGAACAGAGCACACAGGTGTGGTGCCAGTTCACTTTGTAATTCATGTAGAACACAGCCAGGGATATGTTGTGCCCCATGGATGCTGTATTCTTGGCCTTAGACAATGCAGCTTTAACCTGTGCACTAATGCAGGGTGCCTGTCATTCTTCTGGTTTTGAGATTGGTCCTTTTAGAGGGTGAGAGAGGGGTAAAGTTGGCACTGAATCTGTCAGCCAGTATGTTGCCAATATCTGTTGGCTTGGTATAGGAGGTACCATTGTGCAGTAACTCAGAGCAAATCTTGGTATTGCCATGGAGAGTCTTGATACAACTAAAGAAGGCTTTGTGGTTGTTTTTAGTGTCTGCCACAATTCTGGCTACATAGCTGGCTTTGGAGGTTTTGATGAGGGATCTCAATGTTTTGTTGAGGCTAATAAGGGAATTTTTCCAGTCCTTCTGTTGTAGACTTTATTAATGACAGGGGACCACAGACTGGTTTCCTTTTTTTGGAGGAGAGTGCCTTGGTTCTGTTGAGTATGGCTAGTTCCATGCATTTATGTACGTGTTCATACAGTGCATTGGTGTATGATTTGGCAGCCATTCATCTATTTTCTATTGGCGTGGGTGCCATGAAGTTAGACACCTATGTTTTTAGGAGTCCAAAGTCAGCTTTGGAGAAGTTTTTCAAGGGAGAAACCTTTGCGGGGGGTGTGGCTGAGATGTGGATTTTCATGTTGATTAGTTTGTGGTCGGCTCCAACCAGGGAGGAATTGACTATTGGTGTAGAACAACAGTTGCCCATGTTAGTGATAACCAGGTTAAGGATGTTGCTTCCTCTAGTGGGGCTATGAATGAACTGGTCCAGGGTATTGGAATTGATGAATTTCAGAAAGTGTTGGACCAGTGCATTGGTGCTTGAGTATTTTTCCCAGTTAATGGAGGGGTAGTTGAAGTCTCCTGGTATGAGAGTTTTGGGTTGGACCTTGATAGATTTGAGGCTTCTTAGGGTATGAGAGTGTTGGGTTGGACCTTGATAGATTTGAAGCTTCTTAGGAATGTGGAGTGAGAGTCTAGGGACATGGTTGGGTTCCTATAGCAGGCTATGACCTGGATCACAGTCTTACCCAATGTTAGCTGTACCTGAAGTATCTCAAATGCATTATGCTGGGCTACTAGTGTGGAGGTGTGCATATCCTTTATGAATATGGAGACACCACCGCCTTTGCAGCTTCAGTCCATGTTTCTGGGCCAAAAGTGTGGAATGAGTTATAGCCTTGTAGCACAGGGGTGCTTTCTGCCACTTTAAACCAGGTCTCTGTTACAGCACAAATGTCAATGTTCTTCATTTTGAGGAGTGCTTCGAGCAAGTGCATCTTAAGATTTAGACTTCTAGTGTTGAGCAGCATAACCCTCAGATTGCATTTATTTATAGTTGTTATGGTGGTGGTGGGAGTGACAGATACGTTTAAGGTGGAAGTGGGATTACATCAAGGATCAGCTCTGAGCCCTTTCTTATTTGCAGTGGTGATGGACAGGTTGACAGATGAGATTAGACAGGAGGCCCTGTGGACTATGATGTTTGCAGATGACATTGTGATATGTAGTGAGAGTAGGGACCAGGTTGAGGAGACCCTGGAGAGGTGGAGATGTGCTTTAGAGAGGAGAGGAATGAAGGTCAGCAGGGCTAAAACAGAATATATGTGTGTAAATGACAGGGAGGGTAGAGGAATGGTGAGGATGCAGGGAGTAGAGTTGGAAAAGGTGGATTAGTTTAAGTACTTGGGATCAACAGTTCAGAGTAATGGTGAGTGTGGAAGAGAGGTGAAGAAGAGAGTACAGGCAGGGTGGAATAGGTGGAGAAGTGTGTCAGGAGTGATTTGTGACAGACTGGTACCAATAAGAGTGAAAGGGAAGGTCTACAAGAGGGTAGTGAGACCAGCTATGTTATATGGGTTGAAGACGGTAGCATTGTTGAAAAGGCAGGAGTCAAGCTGGATGTGGCAGAGTTAAAGATGTTAAGATTTGCACTGTGTGTGACTAGGATGGACAGGATTAGGAACTGGTCTATTAGAGGGTCAGCTCAGGTTGGACAGTTTGGAGAAAAAGCGAGAGAGGAGAGATTGCGTTGGTTTGGACATGTGCTGAGGAGGGATGCTGGGTATATTGGGAAAAGGATGCTAAGGATGGAGCTGCCAGGTAAGAGGAAAAGAGGAAGGCCTAAGATAAGGTTTATGGATGTGGTGAGAGAGGGCATGCAGGCGGTTGGTGTGAAAGAGCATGATGCAGAGGACAGGAAGAAATGGAAACAGATGATCCGCTGTGGCGACCCCTAATGGGAACAGCCGAAAGAAGATGATGATGATGATGGTGGTGGTAATTTGGTCATTAGAAAACCACCTAAAAAAAGGCACTATATGGCAAGAGCCTTAGCCAGTAACCAGAAACTCAGGGGTGACAGATGCAGGCCATCTCTGGCAAAGCATCGAGGTCTGTCAGTCATGTCATCCAAAGAAGACAGATACTGAATCCCTTTAGAATGACACCAAAAACTCAGCCAATTGTTGAAATAAATCATTTTTGTTTGTATTGCTGTATTATTCTGTGTGATGGTAGGATACTGCTTAGGGCTAGTGTCATACCTGCCTGGGCCACATAATGCAAGAGCTCCACCATGTCTCTTTTCATGTAGTCCAAGGAGGTGTGTTTCAGGTCATTCACACCCACATGGACAATGACAGGGTCATACTTGTACTTGTTGTGGCCTGACCTGAGTGCATGTGTTATGTTTTGGATTCTGGCACCTGACAGACAGCTGTCATCTTCTCCTTATTCAACCTAGTGAATGGGACATCTGTGTGCCTCACTATTGAGTCACCTATGATTAGTGTACTGGGCAAGGTCTTTAGCCTTAAGGGCACAGGTTGACAGGCACACTTTGGAGGTGAGCTGTGTGTTTGTGGTTTGTGCTGTGTTGTGATGGTTGGTTGCATTTCTATCTTGGAAGTCTCTGCTGTGTCGGTAAATTTCTATTGAGTGCCTCCATGAAGGTGGGTGTGTGGTTTGTGTTTTTATGTAAGAGTTGTGATAGGGGGTGTAATGGAGGGCTATGTGTTCCATGTGGTGTGGTGCAAGTGCTGACCACCCCCTCTTCACCAGCTAGTTCAGTCTTGGCTGGAGAGTACATAGCTTCCAATTTGGTGATATAAGTGCATCTCTCACAAGTTTGAGAGTTGGGAGGTAAGAGGAGAGGGTTGTATGTGTACATGAGGCAGTTGCTACACTCCCTCAGAATGCCCAAGTACACCAGGTTAATAGGAGAAATCACAGGGAACTGCCCATTAATCATGCCAGTAGGGGTGGTCATAACTACTAAGTACTAGGACTATTTCCATGAAGAACAACTAATGCTGATGGCTTTTAGGTGTGCTATAATAATTGCTACAAAAACCTGTTGAAGTGCAGAGTGATTAGGCTATTTGAAGTGCAAGAGAGAAAGAACTAGCAAGATCTAAGGGAAAAACTGAAGAGCAGACTTTCAGGCACCAGTAACAATTTACCTCAGCTCGGCACCACTGAGCAGAGCTTGAACAAGTGCAAACAAGCGCAAATGAAGGCTTTTAAAACAGAAAATTGAAGGGGATGGAAAAACTGCCCAAACAGTCACTAAACAACAATTTGTGGTACAGAAACCACTCCTCTTGTGGTAGATAGGCTATCTAGTGCTTACCACTCCCACTGATAAGCTAAGAAGGCTTCCCTCCAACACAAAAAGGCTGGATATAGCAATTCTGTATCTGGACTAGACTAGTTACAGGAAAGGTGAGAAGCTTAGAATTTTTTTTTTTTACAGAAAATCAGCTAAAACAGCAGTAAAACAATTCAAATGCAGTACAAGTTAGCACACTTGAGTGTGTATCACTTAAAGGAAATACAGTTTAAATAAATGCAATTAAATTATAAAATGGCTAAAAAACATGTGCAGAAAGCAGTAAATCAGGAAAAAATCAAAATGGTGGCACTTACAGTATTAGAAAACAATGCGAGCAAATATATACATAATTCAGTCAAGCAAAAATTAAGATAGTGCAGAACTCTGAAAAGTTAAAAAGTACCAACAAGTATCATTATCATTTATATTTCCAGATTGTTTCAAAAGCACACTCAATCAGAACATATGGAGATTCTAGAATTCTAGCAATGGTAGATTCTAGCAAAGTGTTATTTTATATATAAAGTGGAAAGGAAAAAAGGAGGAACAAAATATAATTCAAGGTTAAGAAAGTTAGTGGGTTGACCTTCTCAAATGTTCTCTCTGTATTACGTAGAATGAGCTAATGACATGACTGGGAGGAGTGTCCCAGATCAAATTTACAGTAGGGGCAGGCAAATGCAAAGCCACCAAGTATAACAACCAGACACTAACAGGGAGGGAGGGTGGTAAACTATACTACAGCTACTAGCTACTCACAAACAAAAAATACAACTCTCAGTATGGAAAAGCAGTTTACAGTTAAGTAATTCAGTACAATGCAATTACAGTAATGAACCACTATCTAGCAATGAAAAATACAGTTAAAACAGTATAAAACAATACACAAATGCAGTGAAACAGTAAAAAAAGCTTTATAACAGTGCAAAATGTAGTAGATTAGCTATATAGTACAATAGTTAAAAAGTACAATTCAATGAAATAAATGTAAGAAATAACTTATTATATATGAATCTACTGTCTTTTAATGAAATTAAAACTGAATGAAACAAACTGGAAGCAAAGCTCTATTCACCCAAGACTGGACTAGACAGTCAAGAGGAGAAGGTAAACACTTGCACCACACCACACTCATCACATAGTCCCTCAAAACCTACACCACCAAAACACACACACAGAAACACAAAACACACACCTACATTTGTGGAGGCTCTCAATAAAAACCTGCCCAAGCATCAGGAACCTCCAAAGCAGAAATGCAAGCAAACTCCACCCCCCCCCCCCAACACAACCCAAATGACACATAGCCCACAAATTCAGTGTGCCACTCAACCACAGGCCATAAGGCATAACAACGTACCCAACACTCTAGTCATAGTTGACTCTATAGTCAGGCACACTTATTTTCCACTCACCAGGCTAAACAAGGAGAAAGTTACTGTCAGCTGCCTGTCAGGTGCCAGGATCCACCACATAATTCACGCACTCAGGTCACTCCACAGCTAGTACAAATATGACACTGTCATTGTCCATTTTGGTATGAAATGACCTGAGACGTACCTCCCTGGACTACATGAAGAGAGACATGGAGGAGCTTTCTGATCTTGTAGCCCAGGCAGCTATGACCTTAGCCCTGAGTAGCATCTTGCCATCACCCAGAATGATACCACAGTACAAGGACAAAATGATTGACTTCAACAATTGGCTAAGCTTCTAGTGTCATTCTAAGGGGATCCAGTATTTGTCTGCCTGGGATGACATGATCGACAGACCACAATGCTTTGCCAGAGATGGCCTGCACCTGCCTCCCTTGGGATTCCAGATACTGGCTAAGGCTCTTGCCACCCCTATAGTGCCTTTTTTAGGCAAGGTTCAAATGACAAATTCGCCACTGTAACAGGTACAAGCAAGCAAAATCTGAGGGTAATGCTACTCAATGCTAGAAGTCTAAACCTCAAAATGCACTCACTCGAGGCACTCCTTAAAATGGAAAACATCAACATCTGTGCAATGACAGATACCGGGTTCAAAGCTCCAGAGAACACCTCTGCATTACCAGGCTATAATTCATGCCACACCTTTCAGCCACTTAACCCAGAATGAAGCACTAAAGGTGGAGGCGTGTCCATATTCATTAAGGATATCCACACCTCCAGGCTAGTTGCACAGCATAATGCATCTGAGATTATCCAAGTGCAAACAACTCTGGGCAAGACCACAATCCAAATTGTAGCTTGCTACAGACCCCCCACCATGCCCCAGGATTCCCACTCCTCATTTCTTGATGCACTGGAAAGTATTAGGGTACAACCCAACACCCTAATAATGGGCAATTTCAACTATCCCATCATTAACTGGGAAAACTACTCATGTGCCAACTCTTTTGCTCAACATTTTCTGGAATTCATAAATTCCAATGCCTTGGATCAACTTATTCACACCCCCACCAGGGGCAGCAATATCCTAGACCTGGTCATTACCAACATGGGCAACCGGTGTTTCACACCAGAGGTCAATTCCTCATTGGTCAGATCCGACCACAAGCTAATCACCCTAGACATCCACATCCTGCCCTCACCCCCCATTAGGGAAACCACAATAAAAATCTTCTCCAAAGCCAACTTCACACTTCTTAAGACAGAAGTGGCAAACTTTATGACACCCATGCAGACAGACAATAGAGGTACGACTGCTGAATCCTACACAAATGCACTTTATAAGCACTTACACAAGTGCATGGATCATGCTATCAATAATAGAACCAAGATGCTATCCTCCAAAAAAAGGAAGCCAAACTGGTGGTCCTCTGCCATAAATGAACTCTACAACAGAAAAAATAAACTGTTGCAAAAAAGAGTAAAATCCCATGACTGGAGGCACTCCCTGGTCAACCTCAGTAAGAAGCTGAGATCCCTCATAAAATCCTCCAAAGCTAGTTACGAAAACAAAATTTCCACCGACTCTAATGACAACCACAAAGCATTCTATAGCTATGTCAAGAATCTCAATGGCAACACTCAGATCTGCTCTGAGTTACAGCACAATGGCACTAAATATATAGAACCAACTGATATTGCCAACATCCTGGCAGATAGGTTCAGTGCTAACTTTACTTCCCTCTCACCCCCTAGATGGCCCATCTCTATACTGGAAGAATGCAAAGTTCCTGTAATCATGGTTGCACAGGTAAAAAAAAAACACTCTCTCCAAAGCCAAGAACACAGCATCCATGGGACCTGACAATACCCCAGGCTGCATTCTACATGAACCACAGAATGAACTGGCACCCTACCCAAGTACCAAGTTCAATCATAGCCTCACCTCAGGCTTTCTGCCCACTGAATGGCACACCCCAATGGTTATCCCACTCCACAAAGGGGGAGCCACGATGGACCCCAGGAACTACCGCTCCATTAGCCTGACAAGCCTGGTCTGCAAGGCCATGGAACGTATCATCATGGAACTCATAAACAAAGACATTGGTAATCTCCAAACTCTGGACCCTACCCAGTTCAGATTTGTAAAAGGCAGATCATGTCTCCTAAACCTGACTGACTTCTTTGAGGCAGTCACCAAAGCCATAGATGAGGGTAAGATGGTTTACACAGCTTATCAAGATCTCTCCAAGGCTTTTGACACCATCCCCCACTCTGGAATTATAGATAAGCTCACTAAACTAGGCATAAATTCCTATGTCACAAGATGGGTTGCCAACTGGCTCATGGACAGAACCCACACTGTGAAAGTAGCAGACTCCAAATCTGACTTCAGACCAGTGACAAGTGGAGTACCACACGGTTCAGTCCTGGGTCCTCTCCTGTTTGGTATCTACTTCTCTGAAGTACAGGCTAACACAGAAGGTCTTTGGCTAACACAGTTTGCAGATGACTGCAAACTAGGAGCCATAATAGAAACTCCTAATGATGTGGACATACTACAAAAGGGCCTCACTGAGACAGATGTTTGGTGTCAAAGCCATGGCCTGAAGCTCAATGCCAAAAAGTGTATTGTCATCCCCTTTGGTAAAAACTCTGTACCCATGAACTACCACATAGTTGGTAGTCTACTTAACACGAAAAATGTGATGAGACCTTGGGACACAAGTGGACAGTAGTCTCTCCTTTGATAATCACATCGCCACAATGGTCAGGAAATCCTTCTACGTGGCTCACCTCATCACAAAAGATTTCTCATCCAGAAAAAAAGAGGACATTGTTCCCCTCTACTCATCACTCATTAGACCCATTATAGACTACAATGCTCCTTTTGGTAGGTACCTCACAAGACATCTACAACAACTGGAAGGGCCACAGAAATACCTCACAAAGAGGATTACTGGCCTCAAACAGATGCCCTACACAGACAGTCTCAAAAAACTCCAGCTTTACTCCATCGCATATCGCCTACTCAGAGGCAATCTCTGCCTAACATACAATGCTATGTCAAACCCAGAGGTGTTGGACATGCTCCACTTAAAGAAATCCTACTCCCTCTGAGCTACATGCTCTAGGGACCTAAACCTTGTCACCACAATAAAGAGAGCATGCTGGAGGAATAGATTCCTGTCCCAGAGACTTCCCATACTCTGGAACAGACTACCTATCTATAGCAAGCAAAGCTCCTCATTTGCACTCTTCAAGAAAAATCTTTATGACTGGATGAGAAATAGGAAATTCACCCCAGGGATCACTTCTGTGGCTCTGCTCGACAGGGGCACAGGAAAATAATTTTCTTGGGTGGCGAAAGACAGGGTACATTTTTGGCTAGACTTATATAAACCCTAGGGCCAAGGGCCTAGTACCTACCTATGAACCTATTATGTTACATTGAATTTTATTTACCCAAGCTGAAATCTCAGAATCTTCAATTAACCGAAACAATGGACTGCCAAACAAACTGTACAAGGAACCACTTGGTCACCATGGTGAACTTTGGCCTCTCGTCAGTGTAGTGCAATCTTGGATTTTGTATATTTAAATGGGGGGCAAAGCCCCCCACCTTGGTAGGCTTACTTTCTGTTCATTTAGGTTTATTTCCCTGGTGGCCAAGTGTTATTTTATATATATAATTAATACCCATCTTTTCAAGTCTTGGCTATTTCACTCTTTAATCATCCACCGACTAACTGCACCTTTCTTCTTTTTTCCACTCTTCCACTCTTCCTGATCATCATCCACTTCAGATATGCACAATGGCAATAACAATGCCTCCATGACCTGCTCATTTTAAACTTTCTCTGTTTGCATACAGAGGGAATAAAGATCTTGCATAATTAGTGGAGGGTGTTGCTATATAGTGGTCAACTTGATTAAACCTCTCCAAGTTGGAAGCACAATGCAGCTGTGCTCACCTCACAATGATAGTCACAAAGTAAAAGAAAATTGTTAAAAACAATACTAAAACAGTTAATTATAATACTCTAATATAACTACTAAAATAATGAAGAAACACACTAATACAAGTTAATATTATTTTATGAACACTATAAGTGCTACTTGTCTTGTTTGATGTATTTTGGTAAATGAGAAAGAAGGTATTAACTTATAATTATGGCATCCCTCCACAGAAAAATTAAAACAGGTTACAAACTATTTCACATCAGGATAAACAGAATATAAAAAGATAATCCTTTAAAATTTTTCAGCTTTATTCTTTAGTTGACCATCCATTTTTAGTTGCTTGTTTTTTAAAATAGTTAAGTACCAGTCCATTTCTTCAGATTTGTCCAAGAGATCCAGGACTTCATCACTTTTCACTATAGGGATACAGAAATCACCAAAGAGGAATAATCATTGACAAATTGAATGCTATTTCCTTTCAATTTTATTGCAGAGCTTGACCAGGCTGTTTTTAATACAAGGTCTTTATCTTGTGTAGAGAGGAATTTAACAATTACAGATCTTGGTTTAGATGGATTATTCAAAGTAGAACTATTAGAAAGAGACCCGTGAGCTCTTTCTGTTCCATAGGTGAGTGATTCAGGCAGGTTTAAAATTGTGGATAACCAGCTATTAAGAAATTGTACATGTTGTTTCTTTCCTGTACCCGGGGTAGTGGTGCTGCGGTAGCGTTGTCGCCTCGGAGCAAGACATTGTCACATTCGATTCTCAGCTAGAGCATCTTGTGTGTGAAGGCATGCGTGAATGGGCGTGCCTTCATTGAAGGTTGTGTGTCAGGGCTGGTAACTCGGCATGTAAAAATCCACTACCAAACATTAGCGGACAGGAGTTCCGCTGTGGTGACCCCTAACCGGGATAAGCCGAAAGACACAACAACATGTTGTTTCTTTCCTCTTTTTTAGGCACTCCATATATTCTAATATTATTTCTTCTGAACCTGCATTCCAGGTATTCTATTTTTTCCAAAAGTAAAGTGTTATGTTTTAAGAGAAATTTAATTTGACTTTTGTATTTTCTGCTGCAGGACCAGCAGCTACATAAACAGCTTTTACCCAACAGTGTTGAGACTTACAAATTCTGATATCAGCATCTGATTATTTGATTAACTTGATGTTTTATTCATTTATTTATGGGTAAGGCAAATTTACACTCCGAGTGGAGCCATTTCCTGTGCGAGTGATTGGGGGGTATGGCTAGAAGACTGGTCTTTCTCCATGGATACGTAGCAACTCATCTGGCATTGTATGCACAATGGAAATTGAATAGGAATAGCACTGGCTTCCATGATTGTTGTGCCCCCAATATGGTATTTATTTAAATGTATTTTCTGGAGTAGGACACTGACAAAACAATGACCAACTATAGGCTCATACTGGGTTACATCATAATGTAAAACAACAATACAAACCTTAAGACAAACATCTCTATTAGTTCTCTGTAATATACACAAAAAAAAGCTTGTGCAGAGATTGAAATCTTTAACATAACCTGCCTCACTCCAAACAGTCACAGCACCTCCATTTTTCCAATACCAGCTATATGGCTGCTCTGGCACTGGGACCACTAATAAATTCCAGAAAGATGGAGATGTACTCGGGAGTCTATATTATATAGCAAACAAAATGGCATATATTTTAATGCACCTGAATAACAGGGAATAGACAAGCTTTGTTACATGGAAAGGAGTATACTTCCCAAAAATGTACCCTAATTCAAAGCTGGATTCAAACTTTTGAGGGAAGGAAGGCAGTAAAAGAGGCAAACAGTGTCTACAATTATAGCCAGTTCCAAGCATATCTATTTAGTCTTGTGTTTTCTAATACATACAGAATCCAATAACATTCATTTGCTGATTTTTCTTAATCAGTGGTGTATTATGGAAGTGTGTTCTTTTTTGGTCCAAGAATGGTGACATGAGGCAATTGATGTGATCTGATCGAGCCAACATCAGGATGGATTAGGTTGGCTAATTGTGTCACTCACCCCATAAGAACTGCTAAACATGGTTTTCTAGTGTGAGCAGTTAGTTGATTTATCAATGAACAAAGTGGAATCCCATCATCATCTTCAAGGGACACTTAGTATCTCAAACGCATTCATTTATAAATGTAAGAAACTCAGGCATACCACCTTTTTACAGATGTAATAACCTCCATGATTAATCTGACAGTGGGAAGTTCATAGGACCTCTATCTTCCATTGCCAAGAGAAAGTCAGAAACTGACTTCAAATGTGGAAAATGAAGATTTGCAGAACTGAAATTAAAAACATATCCTTGCCTTACAGTTATATTGCATCTCTTCTAAAATCCAAGATTTTGTTATACAAAAGTGGAGACTGTAGTCAAAAAATGGCTTACGATGCCATGACAAAACTCTTGCTCATTAAACATGAAATTGCAATATAAATGAGGATACTACACCATGTATTCACAGAGATGACAGGAAATATAAAGAAACTGAATCTTGCGACCATTTATGTCATGCCAATATCCACCCTCAGACTATACCATTTTTTAAAACATTCGGAGCTATTTTATTTGTGGAGATACAAGAGATAAAGACCACAGAATCCTTAATGGCATAGATGGCAAAACAAAGATTCTCCCCTTTGAAGTCTGTAAGATATTGAATAAAGATAAAATGCTTCCAGTCTTTTCTGGTAGATGAAGATTTTTAAGCCACTGAACCTCTAAGTTTGGAAACCATGGGGTATTCCCAGTTGTTTTAGAGTCTAGCTGAATACATCACAAAGAGGCGTTTTGTTGAATACCTGGGCTAATCAATGCTCAATATACTGGACAATGACTTCTTAAATTCTCATTGATATTAATTTGACAATTATCTGTGCTAAGGAGGAGGATTTTCAGACTACCATTCTCAGCATTAACAACATTCTCATTTTGGAGTAGGGTACTGTCTATGCTGAATGATGGTAGGAGAGGCTGTTTACCAAATGTTATAATACTGCATTTTTTAGCATTTAATTTGAGTCCATTTTAGTGCTCCTGTTATTTGCAAATGTAAGTCTTTGCTGAAGGACTTTAGTATCGGAGAAGTACTTGGCATTGGCTGTCATCTGCAAACTTGTAAATGCTGAACAAGAGGTCCGAGCACTGAGACCTGAGGGACACTTCTGGTCAACTTCATACTGTCTGATAAGGCAACTCCTATCAGAAACATACGGGTTTTAGCCAACTTTGCTATGAATCATACTACAAAGTGATCTATTTGTAATGCATTAAAGGTTACTAAATGCGCTAGTCTAGGGCACTGTGTCAAACTCTTTGATCAGAAGAAGGTAGTGTGTGTGTGCTCACAGAAGGACCATCAATCCTTTATAATACCAAACTGCTGTGGGTATAACCCGATGACATTTTTAATATCATACTTTATCAAGTCAGTTATGATATTATAATATACTCTGTAGCTTAGCAAATAAGATTTGTCACACTCATGTACCTACAATAACTACGGTCAGTGGTAGGGCTCAGCCATAAATTAAGGATGCAGAGTCAGAGACAAAGATGGTCTGATACTGAAAAACGTCATGATTTTTAGCACTTTATTTTCAAACAGATCGCATACTATCCCTTTTGCATCACACAAGAAGCTGGTGTACTGTAAAAAGACAAAAGGAATAAACAGGGTTTAAAATTTTATTCTTTTTTGCAGTAGAAAAACTTTGGGATGGTTTATAACTACATTGATACTCAAAAGTATGATTTGTGGGAAGCAATCTCGCATGAGGCATATTATTTTTTGTTCTGAATACATAATCTGATGATTCATGTCACAGAGTATATTCCACATACACTGCTATCACTCTCATATATCTGAACTGTCATATAGTGCTACTAATTCGTACTAAAGGTTAGACTGTTCTTGTCAGAAATGGATGATACGTGGAAAGCTGTGAGCACAAAAACAGTCTGTTCTTATTCCATTCCATACACATATTGACTGAAGTGCACAACGGATGTCATTTACATCTCTGCTAATAAGGGTGTGTTCTATTTTAACCTGCTAATCTCCCACATTCTGTACTTTGCAGATGTCTCATCAGCCAGACTGAAAAAGTGAAGTGAAAGTGTGGGAGGCATTATTATATCATTAGGAGAAAAAGGTCAGGGACTATTAGTTTTATTTAATTATGGGGATGATGGTTGACTGAGCAGTACCAGTTAATATTACTTTTTCTTATTTTGGCCTTATGGGTCCATATTTTGAGATTTATGAAGGAAGCAGTAGCATATCATGTCATGTTTACAGTGAAAATAATAGATTTTATGTACCTGCATGTATAGCTTCATCAGTACCTGTGTTATGCCATTTACTCTGTCATGCACATTTGGCTTCAAATTAATGTAGGCATAAAACAAGAGCTGCAGAGTGAGAAATACATCATAAAGGCATCCCTAATGTAGAGTGCAGAGTTTTAGACTGACAGAAATGTAAGTTGCTCTTAAATCCTCCACAGAATTTTGGAAGACAGAAACTTCTGATTGCAATGTTTATAACAATAATACGTTTAACAAAATTACTCTGTCAAAATAATGTACTTTTCTTTACTATTCGAAAGATCTAGAAAATGTTGGCATGCATATGCAAAGCATAAATAAAAATTATCCACTTTAGTTTATTTTATGTATATATATATATATATATATATATGGGTCTACTTCTATTCGCTGACAGCCCATTTCACTGAAACCCATTTGGTCGACAGCTCATTTCATTGACAAAAGTATTCAAGGCAAAATCCTGGGTTTTGCCCCCCTCCCCACTGTTGTGCGACTGTGGAGTTGTTATATATAGTTGGGGGTGTGTGGGGGGCACAGCCCCCCACATTGGGGGTGTGGGGGGCACAGCCCCCCACCTAGAATGTTTGTCGATGAAATGAGCTGTCGACCAAATGGGTTTCAGTGAAATGGGCTGTCAGCGAATAGAAGTAGACCCATATATATATATATATATATATATATATATATATATATATATATATATATATATTTACAGAGAGAGAGAGAGATCAATGCAGTTCTCTAATTTTAAATTACTGTAGAATTAAAATCATATTTTAATACCTTCCCCAATCAAAAGATGAAAATGGCCTGTTTTTAAGCTTAAGACAGTTTAGATACAGGATTACATTAAAATAAGTATGTGACCAAGCTGCTCCAGTGGTATACAGGGAAAAAGCCCTGACTAAGGCCCATGCCAACCTGGGCTCAGGTTATCTGATGCAATGGCAGGGAAGGGGTGAGCATGCTGTGTGATTGCATATACTGTTGTTAAGGGGAGACATGGTCCAAAGAGGATAGCTGGCTTTAGATATAATCGAGTGTGGGGATTGGGCAGGTCGCTCATTCAAAAAAAAAAAAAAAATTCTACCCTGGATCAAAGCGCTGATGAGGCAAGCCCCCAGGGCACCTTCAAGATTCACAAAGAGTCACAGCAAAAATGGAATAAGTCCAGAGTGGGTGTAGCTGGTATACCCAGAGGGGACTTTAGGTACTGGGGAATGGGCAGGGGAAATATAAGGTCGAAGACCACCAAAAAAATAAGTATGTAAATAACTTAATATGGTAACTCCAGAGAAAGCTTTTAAAATTGAAGTAAGACTGTTAACTTGTATGTATGCCTATATATGTTTTGTGTGTATAACATAGAAGCAGCTTTATAAAGTTAGCTACTCTCTAATGATTTTATGGTCATTCACTATCCAGATTATAAAATCCAAAACATTTTAGAAAAGAAAACAGTGAAGGAAATGAGGACAGTCACACTTCTAACTGTAAACTGGTCAGATCATGTGACCAGGGCCAAAAGGGAGAGTCCAGGAAGAAGCACCAAACAAAGACAATTGTAACATTCCGGATGCTGTTCTACTCATATATTCTGAAGTTCAGAATGTAGCTATGAGTGGTGACTTAACTACAGTATGATTCACGTTACAGGCAGGAAGGTGGACATCAATGGATAAAGGCAGCGATGTAGGACTTCTGAAAAGTGAAACTGGAGTTATGGAAGGAAATGGTGGACTGGAGATATGTGGATGAGCTGAAATAAATAAAAAAGGAGCTCATGTGGAATGTGGAGAAGCCTGTTACACTCTGTGGAACAATAAAATTAAATACATGAAAAAAGAAGTATAAACGAAATCCAGAAGTTTAGTAATTCAATGCATCCCTCTTACTGTGCAATTCAGTGATGTCACTGTTAGTAGATATGCAGCAGGGTAGGTAACATGCTGCCTACATACCAGAGGGTGAATTCACCTACCAAAAATATATTTTAATGTCATTGCAATGCATTTCAAGATGTTTTGTATTTTCATGACAATCACACTATTTCTTATAGGTGTAGGACTTTTAAGTATTGTTCAATCACGTCCTAAACATGACCACAAAAATGTATACATGACATTCAAAGATACTCACGTGAACATATATGTTCAAAGGAAGTATTAAGAAGCTCAGAGATAGACCAATGTGGCAGAGTTTGAAATCAAAATAAGCACTTATGGCAAAAGAAAGCACATTCAAACAGCAAAAATAAATAGGATAGGCTGGGAAGACAGATGTACTTGTATACTGAGTCACGGGAGGGTGTGACTACACTGGTGAAAAAGACCACTGCCAGTCTGCAGTCAAATATAGTCTGAAGAATAAAGACGGGATGAAGGGATATTTTCATATAAATTCCAGATATGATGGGGAATACACGGATCTCTGCATGCCAGACACCGGTATTTGGTAGTTGCAGATAAGAACACATTGCTGCAGTACAAAACAAGTTCTCTGGATAAATAGTGACAAGAGAGTCAAGGACACATGCAGCTGAGGGACAGATGGAATAAAATATTAGCAACAGGAGAGAAGATGCTAGCTAGATTACTTGAGGATGCCATAAAAGGATCATAGGGAACCAAGCAGTCAAAAAACAAGAAAGCACCCCAATAGGGCAAGTGACATACACCTTTAACAGACCTCTAGCCAACTGAAAAGTTCAAGAAAACATAATCAAAGCTTCAGTCATTTACCTATATAAACATGGTATCAGGCACAATCAAATTAACTAAAAAACAGTTAGTATGGCAGTGACAGTGGTGGATAGATGATGGCAAATGCTAAGTAAAAGTCCTGAAGTAGCTCTGAAATGCAACCAGTTTCAGGACAAAAATTAGAATTGCCTTTTAAATATTCTGCAGTTCTGGGACTGTGGTCAACCTATATTTCATTAAGGTAATTGACTTTGTGCAGCTTCACTGACTAGTCAGAAAGCTAAAAGTGCTAGACATAGGAAAGGACATTACCAGCTGGTATGAGAGAGAGGATGCCAGTGGTGGTAATTGTTGGGTTGGAGAATTAAGAACAAAGGAAATGGCCAGCAGAATGCACTAGGAGTCAGTGTTTTAAACTATACTCCGATATATTCACTACGGATATGTCAGATGGATAAGTAACATAATTAATCAATTTACACACAATAAAATTATTACGTTTATATTCTCAGTTGTAGAAAAAAGCAAAACTAATACATGTAAATAAATTCAAGTGGGCAGTGAACCTGCAATAGTCCTTTGCAGGTGAGTAGTAATGAGGCAATTGATGGTCTTTGCTGACACGTGCAAGGTTTTGCGTTCTGAGCAAAAGAATTCAATGGACACATGCAAGTTACGATGCACAATATTAAGAAATACAGGGCCTCAAAAATACATGTGTGCTGTCATTACCCTAAAAGTGTATCTTCAGATTCAAGTAGAACTAGCTACAGAAACAGCCAACAGCATTGAAGGTTCTATATTGTAGATTTCATTTATGTTATTTTTTATTTATTAAATATGTAAATGAATCAATGTCATAAGGTGAAGGGTAAATGCAATATATTTGTGATATTTACATTATGCAATCAATTGGGAGAAGGGTAGAGAAGAGTGGAGAAAATGAAATTGCTGACAATTATATCAGACTCAGTGGCATAGGGATAAAACCTTGAATACAATCCAACAAAACAAGACAAGTAACTGAAGTATTAAACTTTTTTTGGGGGGGGTGGATTTTAAGACTGTCGTTTATTGCACTGACCTTTCTTTTTGCCTACCAGAGCATTGTCTTGTTTTGTAGGTCATTTGTTTTGGTAATATTTATGCCACTGATTTACATTGAATATGATCTGGATGACCAGAGTTTGACTCATGGTTCAGGTACTGCAGGTATTATCAATAAATGAAAGAATGACAAAACAGAGACAAATTATCTATCTTTAAAGACAAGATTTGGGAATACATGCCAAAAGTTTCATCTCCATGTTGCATACTCTCAGTGGAAAAGATGGATCATTGAAAATGATCCATCTTCAAGAGTACAGGAACATGTTCCCTCATACGTGCGTTGTATCTCATCATTTGGAACATCAAGTAAGTATAACCACAAATGGCACATGAGCAGATCAGTAAGATTCAACCTGTCCCTTTAGGGTTATGGGACAGGACAAAATGCAAACTTCCAGGAATAATTAAATTTGACTGGTACTACCAATTCCTGTAGTACTCCAAATTAAATATTAATTACTACAGGCAACAGGCAAGAAACTTTTAGGATTAAGAAAGACACTTGTTGCCAGCCATATTTAATGTTCTTTTGGAACATCGTGAGGTTACACACTGGGAATGGATGCAGCCTTAAAGATTAAACTCTCACTTCTCAGTAATGGAGCCCCCTTTCTTGGTTCTGAGCCTAAGAAGAAAGGAATGGGATATAGGGATCTCACTTCTCAGTTCCAGTCAAATGATTGGATGGACAGATTTTCAAAACCCATATGGTCGAACCCATATGACCGGCAATTCAGTCCATTGAACTGTTCTGATGGAGATTGTGTTACAGTAGGGATCAGGAAATTTGCCCCTTTCCCCACTGTAGTGTGATCTCATAGGCAGTATAGATAAGTGGCAGGGGGTGTGGGGGTACAGGGGGGCTTGTCCCCCTGAAAAGCATTTTTTTGTGTTGTATTTGGGTGTTGTTTGTGTTTAATTCTTTTTTTTTATTATGATGGACTGTATTGTTGATCATACAAGTTCAACCGGTTTTCTATTAAAATTTTGAACGGCACTCTGTCGACTGTGCTATAGTCGGCAACGGAAGTTCGAAAACGTCGAATGTCGAAGTCAAAAAATCAATCTAGGAATGGTTTTAACATGGGTCAAGGTAGGTGTTCAGTATTATTCTGAACTACAAACATCTCCCCTACCTCGACCCATGTTAAAACCCATTCCTAGATTGTTTTTTTTGAGTTCGCAATTATCATTTTCGAACTTCCGTGTTCGACTATAGTACAGTCGATGGAGTGCCGTTCGAAATTTTAATAGTAAACCATTCGACCACATGGGTTTTGACAATATGTCAATCCAATGGTTTGACATAGACCTGTTAACGCCACTGAACAAATTGACTGTTTTAGCAGGCAGAAGTTCAGTGAACAAGTAGAATGCGAGTCAGAAATACTATGGTATATGCCAGCGAAAGGGCTCCATTTACTTTCACTGTAGCTGTACAGGAGGCTATATTGTTGAGGGGTTATTCAATAAGTTCACTGATACTACTGAGGTGTGGGAGGCAGGGGACCTGAGACCTGTGCTAGCTAAGTGAGAGGTTGAGCAAGGGCTTTGTTTTTAGCAGAGCTGTTGTTTAAGCAATAAATGTAGCAAAGCAGAAAGACTGAAATCCCGATGACAAAAGACACCCTGCTCATGTAGTGTGGTGTAGCTGGTTGTATCAGTGCTCAGAAGATGAGCAAAGATCTGTTGTACATTGCCCATCTGACTAATACAGAAAAGGGAA
Organism: Protopterus annectens; assembly: GCF_019279795.1. Lineage (NCBI taxonomy): Eukaryota > Metazoa > Chordata > Ceratodontiformes > Protopteridae > Protopterus > Protopterus annectens. Next base: position 454,752,505 of record NC_056751.1, read on the forward strand.
GACTACCTATAGTTCAAGATAAGCAAGCATCACCTGATTCTGTGTGGGTTAAGTATAAAGCATCACACCAGGAAAGAAGACGGTCAGTGTTCCTTAAAGATAACTATTATGGAGTCTGTGTAGTTTCAGTCACATAAGAAACATTATGACTTTCATTTTTTTACTGTAACTTAATTCCCTAAGTATATCTTGGCATAGTGCCAATGTATCGACCAATATGCAAAATACTCCAAAATCCCCAGTTGTAGTCAAAATCTTTTACCTTGGAAAGCAATGGCCCTGGCTTTCCAATCTATGTAGAACAAAACATCAAATGACTGATGTAAACAGGAGACATCAGTGATGGTACTAAACTTGATGGAGCAATGGATAATACAACAATTTTCCAGGTGAATTAATGAGTGGGAAGACCAAAGCATCACCAGCTATTTTAATACTTTCAAATGGAGTGTGAACCTGCCAATATAATCCTCATTTCCACTCCAATGGATATATGCCTTTGTACTAGTGAAAGAGATAGATGTGTATTAATCTGTCACATATCAAATAGATGACATTGATCTGGTTAGGGCACTGCTGGAACTAAAGATTTATTATGCAGTCTTACATTACAGTGAGAACTGCAAAGTAAGCTGGAGTTATTAAAGAATGTGGTGCTTAAGTAGAAAAGGATTCTGACAATCTAAGTCAGCAAATTAAGCATTTTGCTCAAATACATGATGGGGTATCAAAAGAAAAATGTATTATAGTCTATCAAAAAAAAGCCTTTCTTATATAGGAAGTTAACTGTGTCTCTTAACAAATTCTCTCTCTCTCTCACACACACACACACACACACACACACACACACACACACACACACAAACACACACACACTCAAAAACAAAAAGAAAAGTTAATGAATGAATACTGAAGAATGATAGTGGATAAGGCAACAGTGCCTGCTATGTAACAGTTTACAATTCTTAGTGAAAGTAGATGGCAGCTGGTATCACCACTGCTGAAATAAACATTTTTTGAACAAGTGATGCTAGGAAAGTTTATATCAGCTTGTCAGGCTTGATGCCAGTAACAGAAAAAAAACAGGTAATGGTGTACAGTGTTATTGATGTGAACAAATGCATAGAAAGATACTTCAGGATATGAACAAATGCATAGAAAGATACTTCAGGATGGAAATTACAGAACTTAATGTGATTTGCCAAACTTTTATTTTTGTGTGGTTCACTAAAGCATGTGACACATCCAGCCCTCTATGTCTTACAGTGTTATAGTATACACACATCATATCTCTCAACTTCTTAGAATAAGACATTTGGACAAAGCCATAAATAATGGGGGGACAAAGGCCCTAGAAGAGGGACATTTTTAGAAAGTTGATGGAATAACAGGTTTTATATTAACAATGATTTTCTAAAGGATATGAATTCTGAAACTTAAATGTCTGGGATTTTCTGTCTTCAATCCCCAGTAGTTTTCCAGAAAACAAACATTTTATGAGGAACAGACCAAAAATATGAGACAAAAATCTGGACAGTTGAGAGGTAACACACACACACACACACACACACACACACACACACATACACTCACACATACACTCACACACACACACACTCACTCACACACACACACACACACACACACACACACACACACACACACACAAAAAACAAATAACTAGGTAGGTAGACAAAAACAGATAATATTGAACTAAATATGGCGGCATTAATAATAGTGTATATTCATACCCTGGTGTAGATTATTTTTTTATTTTTGTTTTTGCTGCCATTCTTCCAGCTTCATCATGCATTTATTTAGACTATATCCATGTTGTCAGTAATATCAGTCAACAGACCTATACCCCCTCATAATATCAATGAAGGAAAAAAAACAAAGCTATCTAAAGTAAAACCTGGTCTAAGGATGTTTCTAGAGACGTGTTAAACTCAAATCTACAAAGCAGACATCATTGAAGCATTGGGCATCTAAGAACAATATTTAAAATGATAACAATCAGTTCCCATGTTCTTCCCGATAAAGCAACAAGAAAAACACCAAAATAACCACAAATGAAACGACCACCTGGAAGAGTATCTCACTAACTTAAAGTCATAAAGTCTTTTCAGTAAATAGTCACACTGCAAAAAAATCAACAAATTTAAAATACTAAATTTTTGATAACTTTATTTCCAAGTCATTCATCAAGCTTCAAGATCACAGTGTTCAATTAAATAAACATTGTTTAATCATCATATGATCATTTTAAACCAAACCAAACTTTTTTAATTGTAAAGAAGAAACATCACTGATATCAAATCTGCTTGTGAAACAGTAGTTTTAACATGTTACTCTTCTATATAAAATTCTGTATTTTCATTATGTTTCAATAAGAGTTAATAAAACATGTTAATTTGTATTAATATAGCACTAAATTAAAACACAGAATAGACTAAAATTAGTTTTTATTAATTTATTTACTTATTAGCTTATTTATTTATTATATTTTACACTTCATCTCTACTATTCTGAATTACTTCTTAGGACACAAACTTTGAATTCTTCTTTATGGCTAGCTTCATTAAAATGCATACAGCATGCAATAGATTGCCTTCCCTGTTTTTTCTCTTATAGGTGTTTTTTAATGTCTTTATGCAATATTTATTTATATGACATTTGTTTACCAGGATAGTCTGACTGGGTTACATAATCCATTTTCAGCGGAGGCCAGGGGAGAAATGCTACATGTATAAAACTTACTTACACATATAATACACAGTTCCACATATCTGACATTATCGCACACTACTACCATTACAATATATTACATACATGGGAGTAAATTACTGTTTGCATTATGAGTAGTCACTTAAGGTTGCATATGTAGTAAGAGTAGAATATTTACAGTTTACATATATGCACAACTGAAATCAGCTTCTTGGGTAGATGGTACTTCCTTAGAGTATTTACAGTTTACATGTATGCACAACTGAATATGCTTCCTGTGTAGATAGTATTTCCTTAGGGTTTGTTTCTGTGTCATGATACAGACTGGAGTGGGATATTCAGAGTCACCTGGTAAATGAGTAAGATGTTAGAGATAGAAAGGTGCTTGGTTTTCTAGAGTTTGATGTAATAGTAGATTAGTTTAGGAGGGGGTTAATGAAGTAAGAGGAGGTTTACGGATCAGCTTTAGTTTCAGAGTTAGCAAAATAAAAAAAAACTTCTACTCTGAAATGGGTATGCAAAAACATTATTTAGCATAATTTTCTGAAAAGTACTACCAGCATACTTCTCAACCTCTTAGCAAAAGGAATCTGGACAAAGCCTGACATAATGGGGGAACAAAGGCCCAAAAATAACGACAGATTTTAAATATTGCTCGTATAAACTTAGAAAGTTAGGAGAATAGCAATATTTCTCTTAGCATGCATCCTCCTGAGAATATGAAGTCTGAAACACAAATGTACGTCATTATTTAGTAACTTCAATCCTCAGACTATCCCAGTGATTTGCTAGAAAACTAAAGATTTTTTGAGTAACAGCCCAAAAACATGGGGCAAAAATCTGGACATTTGAGAGGTATGACTATTAGCATTCCACCTGAACTTCCCACGTGTATCTCCCCAAAGCCTATATTTCATTCCTAAGGTATTTTGCCATAGTCTTTGTTTTGCATGCAAATGAGGCTGCAGGTGATTTTCTGGCAGTTATACTTTTAGTAGATAGACAATGTAGGAAGAAGGCAAGGAGGAGTCGGCCACAAATCCATGAAGAATAGCCTTGGCAAACAAGCCCTGCTATGGCCCGGGAAATGACATCCAATTTGTCATGAAATTAAATTATAATTCTTGTCTGACAAGCCATTAGTTACTCCGTTTCATATTGATATAGTGTGTTTTGTTTTTTAAGAAACTGACTTAAATCTTTGCTAGCTTCTGTTTCATTAACTTGAATAATCTAACAAATTGCATGGATAACAACATTCATGCAACTTCAGTTTTTCAGATAAAAATGTTCTTTTTCTCTACCAGACTGGCAGGACATCTACCAAAGTGGAATACTGTATATGTGCAACTTACACTCTCCACCTGGGGGCACCCTTTTCCCTTGCTGCTTCCTGAGGGAATTGTACCTGTGCATTCTGAGCCCCCCATGGATTACAAGGCAAGTGCACTTAGTATATGCTCACAAGGCTTGGACAACCCTGCAGTTCTCCCCTAGGTGTTACTTATGTGGCAAGCTACGACTGTCTCCCTCAGGAAACCTCTGATTCTTAACCTCCTTTTGCAGCTCCTTTAGGCATCTAAACAAATGATCAGTTTCAGGTAACCTGCTTCCTGATCAGGACGTTATCCAATGATGTCATGGCTGCTGCTATCATTCTTAACGTTTACTGATACCAGTACTACTCAATTATATAATTTTCCTTTTTGTTCTTGATTTATTTTTTCATATTTCTGTCCTTTACTCTCCTTGCAACAAAATGTCTTTCTCCTGGCACACACGTCATTCTGCATTATTTCCTATGTTCCCTGCTTCGAGCATAGCAGTTCACATTAATCTTAAGACTGCATGTGTTTTTTAAACATTTTCTTCCATTCTTTGTTCCATTCACATGGTTTTCATGGCTGCACATTGACATTGTGCATTTACTCTGGCTTTTCATCACCTTTGCAGTTCCCTAGCTCTTCCTTCATAACCACATTCTGTTCATTTTTATTCCCCTTTGTATCTTCATTTTCACCCACCCTCATATAGGTTTAATTCTCTTTTCCGTCAACAGCTCTGTTTATCTTCCTGTAACCATTTTCATTTACATTTTCAGTCATGCTTTGCATATTGACAACAGGCTGTTAAAGGTTTCACTGTGCTTTTTACACTTCATTTTGCAATTATTCTTCGTAAATGTTCTGCTTTGAAACATGCAGTTTGAAATACATCACATTACACTTCATACATTATGATCATACTTAACTTTTTCTAACACTGAAAGCACTTCATGTAATTTAAGATGCATTATAATGTCTGTTTTTAGTATTTGTCAATTCAAAACTGAAAACAAAATGTCTTTTGTATGTGAACATATGTCCCTAAGCATACGCATATATCACAGCTCTCAACTGTTCACATTTTTGCAGAATGTCCATGTTTTTTGCCCAATATGTTTGATCTGTTCCTCATAAAATGTGTGGTTTTCTGGCAAATCGGTGAGGACTGAAGTCACTAAATAATGATGTGCATTTGTGTTTCTAACATCACATTGTTCAGAAAATGCATGATAACACAAATCCTGTTATTCTAGCAACTTTCTAAATTTATAAGAGCGATATTTAAAATCTGTCCCTGTTTTGGGGGCATTAATCCCCCATTATTTTTAGCTTTGTCCATATTTCTTGTGCTACAAAGCTGAGAGTTATGGTATATATGCTTTCCATATGTAAAACTTTTTAATCTGAAAAGGTCTCAAAAGCATTTTCATCAGTGAAAAAGTATCATAACATTAAATGCCAGGTGATTAAGTGAGCTGGCTTGAAACCCAAAGGCACAAAAAAATGTCTTACAGAAAGCATCTATTTAGGTTTACGTTTCTTAGTTTTTATACTTACAGTCACATAACTGCCGGAATGCAGTAAATGAACAACAGTCTCTCATTCTGTTCCCTGCACTGTAATATTCAGATGAAACTGATTTTCCCCCACCATCCTGCATAGGTCCAGATTTGGCTTTTTTTTTTTTTAATTTATCCAGTTATACCACATTTTCTGATCCATCAGCTAGCTCCATCACCCCTCTCTGTTTTAACTTATTTCAGCCTCTACAGATTCCTTTGCAAGTATTTGCATATCCATTTGATGTTTACTAGTCAAAGGTCCATGCTTTGTAACAGAATAGAGTGGGTTTCATCACTCATTTTGTTATGGTTTGGCAAATGCAGCAAAATAGAATCACCTCGTCTTCCAAAATGCAACACAGTAATTACCTTCTCACTTTCATCCTGCTGAATTACATTCAACATCTACTGCAAGAGCCATTGCTCAGTCTCCACCATCTTGGTTTTGTTCTTCCCTGCTTCCTTCAGTGCTCACTGGAAAAAGGATCATTCTCTTTGTGATATATGCAAATTCTTCCTAGATAGTAAGAATATCTTCTCGTAACCCCCTTGAAAATAATCCATTCTAAACTTGACTAACAGCTTTAATGAAAGTAAAATAAATAGCTAACATGAATTTTTCTAACAATGCAAGAGTTTTCTAAAATATAAATAACACTTGAAAAGTCATCTAAAAATTTCATGACAACGGTAGTGCTTATATGGTTCACTGGCTCTACTACAAGTTTTTGAGTGCCACTACTTCATGATATATTTGCTAGTTAGAGCAAGTAGCAGCAAGCAAAAGCCCTAACTCCCATTATATTGATGCTAGTGAATGACCTAGTCCTCCTACCACCCAACCCTTCTGAAAATACAGTTGTGTAAAATCTTAACATAGCGGTAGATGTCCTCCTTTGCACTGTTGCAGTATTCACCACCTCTGCGGTCTCCTGTAAGGATAGACCAACATCTGGACAGTATACAAGAGCATTTATTAACTAGAGATCATTGTATGTCAGATATACGCTCCCATTGCAAGTGTAGGGCATAAAGGAGATATATGTATGCTTCCAATTCAGACCAGAGGAGAACTAGGACCCCCATCAGAAAGAAGGATGGTCATCCAGAAAAAAGAATGCAGGAAGCTAACTAGAGGAACCTCTGGGCCAGTAATAACACACCATCCATGCAAAAATAAGAGAAAGGGATGGGGTGGGGCAGGAATAAGGCAGCAAATACTGCACCAGTTAAAAGAAGGACATCTACTGTTAGATTTTACATGACTGTACTGTGACTGTTGCAGTATTCACCACCTCTGGGAGAGTACAAATGCCACAGGGAAGGTGGGGAGGAAGAGGATGGTAAGGAGGAGCCCTCCACAAACCCATGCAGGGTAGCCTTGGTAAATCCTGCCCTGGCTCTGGAAATGGCATCCAGTTTGTAATGTTTAATGAAAGGGTGAACTGAAGCCCAAGTGTCAGCTTCTAGGATGGAATTGGTGTCCAAACCTTTGAAGAAAGCCTGAGCAAGCCACTGATCTGATAGAATGAGCCCTTATGGAAACAGGCAAGTGCTTACTAGGAATAGAATAACAAAAAAAAAATGGCTTTGGAAATCTAGGTGGAGATAGTTTTCTCTAATTAGTATACGAGCTGTCTATACAAATTCAAAGTATGCAGAAGCTTCATACTAGCAGTCTGTGGAGAAGCTGGCTAGAATGATTAAAGGACAGCTTAGTAACCACCTTCAGCATAAAAGAAGGGTTTGTACATAAAGACACCTTGTGTCTACAAAAAAAAAATGGAGGGACCGCAATCAATGCCTCTAGCTCAGATACTTTAAAGCAACCAATAAGACAGTCTTCTAGGCACAATGTTGCAAAGAAAAATAAGTGTTAACCTAAAAAGTGGCCTAAGTCAGCTTTTCAAGCACAAAATTAAAATCTCATAAAGAAGGAATAGACTTTCTTGGGATCTAATGTGAAGGATACCTTTAAGATCCTAGAGGCCAAAGAAGGATTAAGTAGCAGACAGGCAGAAATGGCTGACAAGTTGACTTTCACTGAAGAATATGGTAAGCCATCATGCAGTAGTTCACACAGGTAGAAAAGACCCAGGGGGACCCCACAGAAAAAGGATCCTAGTGATGTTTAAAATGTTTAATACTCCAAACAGAAAATCTCTTCCATAAGGACATATATGATTTTCTGGTATTGAGTTTTCTGGTCTCTTGCAGGATCCTAATCATTTTCTCAGAAAACTGGTGCTGGAAATGAGTCAAAACCTTATCACCCAAAGCGTCAGTTGTAGAGTGGACAGGTGTAGATGAAGAAGAGTGCCTTTTTTCCTGTCTGAGAAGATCCATGTGGTGGTGTGATAACTTGCAATGATTGCCTTGACCAGATGGAATAGGAGGCGGAACCATTGCTGTCTGAGCCAATAAGGAGTCACCAAGAAGATTTTTCAAGAGTCTTTCTTGATTTTTTGAGGGACCCTAGGAAGCAGAGGAAAGGACCCTAGAAAGGGGAGAAAAAGCATACAGAACATTCCTTTACAGGGGAAATACATGGTATCCACCTTCCAAGCCCAATGACTTGGGACTCTGGAACAGAACCGAGGGAGTTGCCTGTTCAGAGGGGAGACAAAGAGGTCTACTTGAGGAATACTCAATTAATTATGTCCAGATACACATCCCTGTGAAGCATCCACTTGTGAGACTGCGTCCTAGACCTTTTGAGAAAATCTGCCACAAAATTGCTCTCTGACAGGTATATGGACTACCTGTAGGGTGGTCTGCAGAATGATAGCTATTTCTTATGCCTGATGGGCCAATCTGTAAAAAAGGTAAGACCTCATGCCTCCTTGTTTATTGATGTACCGCATGACTGTGATGTTGTCCATATAAACCTTCAAGGGACCAGGAACCCAGAGTACATGCAAAGCTTGAAGGGCCAGAATGAGAGTCCACATGTTCTTGATGTTGATGTCATCCACCATCTGCTGAGGTGGCCAGAGACCCTGTGCTTTCAGGTTGCCTGAAGTGGCTCCTCACCCCAGCTGTGATGCATCCGTGAAGAGTTTCTGAGATGGCTGAGGAAGGTAGAAAGAAATACCTGGATTGAGAAATAGCTGCCAAATGCACCAGTGAAATTGCAGTTTGAGACAAGTGAGCAGAGGAATGAGATGGTCCAGTGGGTGCAGGTGTTAAAGCCAGACTGATTTCCAGGTACTTTGAAATGTCCTAATATGAAGCCTTGCCCAGGAAAGCATGGGGATAGTAGAGGTCAGGAACCCCAGAGCTCTGGGAAACTCCATGGCTGGAAGAGAGGACCAGGAAAGCAGTTACAGGAAACGTTTTATGAGGGACAAAACCTTGGAGGCAGGAGGAGATGCCAGCATTGGGAACAGTTTGGAATCTACTGCCTAGAAAAATGTGATACTGAGATGTAGTCAACATTGACTTCTAAAGGTCAACAGTGAAACCTAGGCTGTGCAACAGAAGCTGGGTAAAATGAAGATCCTGCACCAGCATGGAATGGAATGGAGCCTGAAGCAAGAGGTAGTCCTGATAAGGAAATATAAAAATGTCTTGAAGCCTGCAAAAGGCAACTCTACAGGAGTCAGATACTTGGCAAACATCATAGAGACTGTTGAAATCCCAAATAGCAAAGCATACAACTGAAAATGAGAAGAACAAATAGAAATGTAAATATTCTTGAATAGAAGGATGGATAGAGATGTAAAGGTATGCACCCTTCAGATGCAAGAAAACCAGAAAGGATTATGGGAACAGTAAGGGGAAATAGACTCTGCAGAGAGAACATTCAAAAGGAAGGCACTATGAGAAAGGTTTTCTGAAAAGAAATTTCTATTACAGGTCTCCAATTCCCATCCTTTCTGGGGACCAGAAACATTCTGGAAAAAGAAAAAACAAATCCATCTCTCTCTGTAGAACTAGTTGAAAGATACCCTGGTCCAGCAGACCCTACAACACTCCTGGAAAAAGATGAATCCATTTTGTGGGGCTTAGGTAGTACCAGAAAAAGAGGGAGGATTTTCCAGGATAGAATGTACCCCCTGCTGGATAATGGAGATAACCCAGGTGTCCGTAATAATCACCTGGAAACTGGGATAGAAAGAGAAAGACTGAGGGACAAGGGAACCTAACTGAGAGAATGATTGTGGGCAGACAGTCAGATGGTGGCAGATTTGTCAAGAAAAGACTGCTTCTGTGGCTTGGGCATTTGAGTAGGCTTATCAGAAAAAGACCGTGTAGGAGCTTTCTTACCTTTGAAAAACTGTCTAGGTAGTCTACACAAAAAGGCAGCTTTACTGGAATAACTCCTTTGAAACATGGGGATGCATGAAACTAAAATCTGCTTTACATTTTTCATGACCTTACCTTGATCCTGTAAGGTCTTGAAAAGGTCAGCCATAGCAGTACCAAACAAATTCCTATTATCCAATGGAGCATCCTGAAATATTTCTTTGATATCATCTGGCAAGGCCTGACGACAAAGCCAGGAACAGTGCCTCCTCATAGAGCTAGAGACAGCAGCCCTGGAAGATGCATCTGCTGCATCATAGTTGCAAAGACTGATGGGCAACCTGAGAAGTGGAAATGAGCAAGGACAGAGCTAAGGCCTTACCCTCAGTGTCTGACATATCAGACACAATCTTTCCAATCTGGTAAAGAGGAGACAGGATGTACCCTGTCATATGATCCTAGTAATTAATGGCCATGAAGGCTAATGTAGCTGAATTTTATACCTTTTTACCAATCCTTCCATGGATCTACTGTCCTTGTTCAAAGGAATGAAGGCGCTTGGAAGAAGTCAACTGCATACAAGACTTAGCAGTAGATACATAAATCACTGCAGGATCAGAGGAAGGGCATTAATGCAAGAACGTGCAGGCATCTGGCACCCTATAAAAAGTCAGGTTTCTTAGCAGCTGGAGGCTGAAAATCTGATGTCATGGAAGCAGCAGAAAAGGTATCAACTAGATCAGTCAAAACATGTGGGAGAGAATGTTTAGGAGGGTCCATTTATACCAACTCATAATGCCTCTTCTGCATGTCCAATACTTGAGAGCAATCCCATTTGAAATGCTCCATCATATGCAGGACCTTGTCACCAAAGGAAAGCTCCACCAAAGGACAATCAAGGCTGACTGATTCTACCTCCTCACAGCCATAGTCTATAAGTGAAGGTGACTTAGAGGAATAGGCTAAGAGTCACCCTCAGAATTAGAATCTTCATACAAAAGACTCCAGGTCTTTAGCCCTCATAGGGGTAGAGGACCAAGGAGGAACAGGAACTGAAAGCCCCTGATGAGGCTTCAGTGTCATCAAGGCATTGAATAAAGCTTGAACGAAGTCCTGCCATTCCTATTGTGGATCCCTAGGACCTGACACCACATGCTTAGTTTAATGCCTATTCTAAACTGGGACATCCACTCTGACAAAATGCAAAGGGTCGGACCCCTTCCTTGATTTGAAAATAGTACCTGGCACCACTTTACTGACAAGGATCTGAGGAACCCCTCGGGGCCCCACAGATCTAACAGTTGTGGATCCCCCTCAAAATCTGAAATGGATGTTTGCAAGGCCTCACAAGATATGTGAGAAGCAGGTTCTGTGCCAGCCTCCATGAAGCTCACAGCAGTAGAAATTGAAGGTAATGCCTGGCTATCTTCTGGGTTCTCACTAACCGCAAGAGATAGATATCCACTGGAGAGCAGCAGACTCAGGCCTAGGCTTCTTAGCCTTTTTTTTAACGTGGTGACTGTAACTTGAGTTGAGCATATTCTGCCATGGTGCCCTGAGCAAAAAGCATTAGACGTTCATTCTGGAGGTAAATGGAAAGTATTGAAAGGTGGCTATGCAAGCACTTGGGTATAAAATCCTGAGAGATAGAAGACAGAGTATGGTCAAGAGATGCACCTAAACAAAACAGCACCGATTATGGTGTTTATGTGGAATCTGCCTCCCCCTCATAACTCAACTGTCCAGATTTTTGCAGAATGTCCAGATTTGTACCTCATAGTTTTGGTCTGTTCCTCATACAATTTGTTGCTTTCTGGTAAAATTTAGTGACTGAAGTCACTAAATAATGACAGACATTTGAGTTTCAGACTTCATATCCTTAAGAAAAATGCATGATAATACAACACCTAGCAGTCTAGCAAAACTTTGTAAGTCTATAAGAGCTATACTTAATATCTGTCCTTATTCTGGGACCTTTGCCCCTGGATTATTTTTGGCATTGTTCAGATTTTTTACACTTGGAGGTTGAGAGATATACTTCTCCAATGACATTTTCTTTTCCTGGATTACATGTAATCCAATGAATAATGTAAGTAAAAAAGAAAACAATGCCAATGGGGTTCTTTTCTGAAAGATGTAGGCGCAGTATAACCAGCGAAAATGAGGGGTGTTCAGACCGACGTACGACAATGCCATTCTGACTGTTGGCAATGAAGTTCTGAATTGGGAGCATACATACATCACCTTTATGCCCTATGCTTGTGCAGAGATCATATGTCTGACGTATGCTCCCTGAATCTAAACCTCCCACCCAATCATTGCCTAAAATTCTCTTATGGCTGTCACACTAACCCTGTTTGGACTACACTACTGTATTCGGGTGAGGCAAAACAGCTCTACTCTTTCTCCATGGCTGCTGTGCCTGACTCAAACATTTAGCTGATTTCAAGCACAAGTGTCTGGCCACGTAAGCTACAAGGTAATTGAGTTCTGGCTGCAAGATAATGGCATTCAAGTGTCTGGGACTCTGGCACTTGTAGTCCCTGGCTCCCCAACAAACCAATAACTGTGTAACAAGATGATAATCAGCAAGAAAAAACACATTTTAGAACTTAGTGTTACACCATTTGTTGCATTCTTGAATGGGAGGCTGATCCTGTACACCACCAACATGGGGTTGGTGGTCGACACTTCTTTATAAATACTCTTTTCAGGATTGCTGTACCTCATAAAAGGGGAAAATATTGTACTATACATTGAAGCTCATTCTACATGCACATGCATATACTCTCTCTCTCTTTATATATATATATATATATATATATTATGGGTAGACAACTCGTCAAATGGCAAATTGTCAAATCCAGAAAACCGCAGGCACAGCTGATCAAAAATCAGCTGGTCTGGGCACTGGCAATTATTTTGTGAAAAATAGGGTTACAGTGTGGATTGAGTTTGCCCTTTCCCCGCTTACTGCAATCTCGAAGTTGGCATATATTATTAGCAGGGGGTGAGGAGGTGCAGCCATCGCTTTTGCGGCAAGGGATGTTTGCTCTCCTTGCAAAATTCAAAAATTGTTCTTTTTTTTTTCTTTTTTTTTTCCCATTTGGCTGCAAATTGACAAGTTGTGCTCAGTTGCCTTTGGATTTCTTGAAGTTTCAGTCAGCTGTCATGTTGTGTGTGTGTGTGTGTGTGTGTGTGTGTGTGTGTGTGTGTGTGTGTGTGTGTGTGTGTGTGTGTATATATATATATATATATATATATATATATATATATAGTGAGAGAGAGAGAGAGAGGCCACACATACACAAACATATGTGTGTGCATATACCAGAAGACACCTCCAGTGCTACATCACACAATTTACATTTCTGCTAATAAATGTCATATGGTCAGTAGTCTTTTAGGTTAAATCAGTATTTTCAAAGGTATGTCTAATGGCACAGTAGAATTTGTATTTATGAATAGTTACACATATCCTAAATGAAGTTAAAATATCTTAACAGAGGAAAAGGAAAAATGAAAGGAGTCAAATAGCAATGAATGTTTTACATGAAAGCTTTGGATTATAGCCTCTGTTTCAAGTTCAATAACATTTTGCAAAGCATTTGAAAAAATCAATACACTAAGCAGATACATTGTGATGATGTAGTGTCATCTTCAAACAATGAAGAAAGGTACTTTAAAAACAATTAGGTAGGCTTTCACTTGTGAATGTAAAATTTATAAATGATTTTACACCTAAATCTCAATCTGATGCTAGTTCTATTATAAAGCTAGATTTTCCAATTCTTTCCTCACACAGCATGCTTTCTCACAAGAATGCTATCCTGTTATTTATTACTATAATAAAGAACCTGAGTCAACACAATGAGTTACCAGAGAAATGCTTGCTCTTTGCTGCGTGTATAGTCTATCAAGCTGATTCTGAATTATTTTTCTTACTCTGACTGTTTATGTATTTTTTTCCTCATAGATAGCTTAGAATTTATATCCGCTAAATGATTTGATTATAATTAGATACAAACAGTAACTGTAGTAATGCTATCATTTCGCATAGGGGTTTAGCAAAGCATGTATAACATCATTAACAGTGTTGGTGCAATCAAAATTGAAAATGTGCAAATGACTGTCATATGGATTATGTAACCTGTACAAATGTACTAAGTTATTACGAAGGAGAATAATGCAAGACCATTAGATATATCAAGTAAGCAGAAACTTTGAATATGTACGTGAAGAATCACATTTAAAGCATGACAGCAAACATTCTGAGTGACTATGCTTTTGAGAACCGCTTGTGCATTTGTGTGTGGGGGTGAAATGTACTGGTGTTGGAAGTGTGATCCTATGCAGGATGTTTCATTTGTAACACGAAATGGATATTTAAATATTACATTTACAAATTTGTTTATGTTAGCCTGAATACATGTTGCTGTTTGAAATCAACAGTAAGCATTTCTTATACTATTTATAATTCAACTCTTATCTGTGCTACACCTTCCTTAAATCTGCTTGTTTCCACAACTCAAAAGTCCTTCTTATCAGTTGAATCATGCCTGTTAGAATCACAACTGATTCTAAAGGTTTCAAATTCCAAACCTGTTCTCTTTCACCCAAGTAAATCATATGATCCCACTACTACATTTCAAATACAGTCATCCAATAACAACATAATTTCTGCCATACTCCAAACAACATTACTAGGTGTCCTAATTGATGGTAACCTGAAATTTGACTGTCGTCTAGCACAAGTCCATCAAACTCATAATAAACTTGGCTTACATTACAGAATCAAGCCTTCTCTTACAACTAAAGCTAGACAATATATACTTAGAACTCACCTCTCCCCCTTACTATATGCCTCTCCCATCTTTAAAAACCTTAACCTATCAGTAAAACTGATCTAGCTAAGCTTAAAACTTGCTAATACAAAATCACAAACTTTGCTAACACTCCTCACAAATCTCATCAGTGCTCAGCCTTACATCAACTACATTGGTTTGAACTTCCTATCTCTTATCTTACACTCAACTAACTACAGCTCACAGACTACTCCATGAACCAGAACATACGCCTTCCCTTCAGTTAATGCTTCAATGCTACACAAACAAGAGTCCTCTCTGATCTTCTAACAAATTCTTACTACAAGTCTCTATGTCCAACAATAAAGAATTTCAGGAAACAACAATAAAGCTGGTGACTGTCTATAATGTAGCTATGTCTCCAAAATATGGAATACCATCCTTCAGGTTATAGCCACTCCCAATGCACCTCAATTCAAAATGCTCCTAAAAGACCTCAACTGCACTAAATGGGGTGTTCATGTTCTTCTCCTGGTTAATGCCGTCTCTCTTACTTGTACATTTTTTTTCTAACCTATACCTTTACTTATCTTCTTTTTCCCATTATATCTATAATCATCCTTTTCTTCTGTTTACTAAATTTTCCTTCCAGTTTCTTTAACTTACCTGGCTTGCTCTCCTATTACACTTTTCTTGTCCATTTCTCTCTATCTCTTTCTCCTTTTCTGACTTCTCCCCTGTCCTCTATGCTCTCTACTAATCTGCTGCTTAAATATTTTGTTTTTGTATTTTTTTCATTTGTATTGCCTCATGGTATGAGAAACCCAAAAATACTTGGATAAATTAAACCATCTGAAATCTTTTAAATGCACCAAATGTGAAAAGAGTTTTAGACATAAACTTGCTTTGCTAACTCATTAAAAAATCCACACTGATATAAAAGATCACAATGACAACATAAAATAGTCCAGAAAAATAAAAGGTATTTTAAGACAGGGAAGAGGCATGGAAACAGTGAGACAGACAGTTGAGGACAAAAATAAAATCTTGGTTTGCTATTTTTATCCAAGAAGCATAGAATTTCCCAAAAGGGGTTACATTTCAAGAGTAAGGGAAAAATAGAAAAATCATTGAAAATTTAAAAAAAATGCTAATCAATGACCTAAGATCATTAATTGAGCAAATAAAAAAGTACAGTTTTGTACCTACCATAAATGTAGATGTTCGAAGATCCACATTGCTGCAGTCCTTACACTTGGGTAGTCCGCTGTCCTCGGTCGGCCCGAATATCAAAGTATAAGGCTGACGTCGGTCAAGGCGCATTTGACTGACATCAGGACGTCAGGGTACAAATGCGCATGACTGACGTCATATCCTCAGTCTTTTCTTGCCCCAGATGTCAGAAGACCCTAAAAATAAAGGTCAAAACCAAAAGACAGCAAACAACCAACCAACCACCCTTGCACTAACCATATGTACAATATATACAATATACACAATATGTACAACCTAATCCACACAACCACCTCTAACTGCAGAGGGGAAGGAGGGAGGGTAAATTGGACTGCAGCAATGTGGATCTTCGAACATCTACATTTATGGTAGGTACAAAACTGTACTATGTTCTTCATCTCACATTGCTGCAGTCCTTACACTTGGGTAGAATCCCAAAGCAGAGGTAAGGGAGGATGGCTAACTACAAGGAAGCAGGAGCTGCCAAAATGCCCTGCAAAACAGCAGTGGCAAAACCAGCCCTGGATTTAGAGTAAAGTGGCAGGTGATAATGCCTAGAGAAAGTATGCACTGAACTCCAAGTAGCTGCCTCCAAAATATCCTTGGTTGCCACTCCCCTCAAAAAAGCTGTTGAAGTGGCAGTAGCCCTAGTGGAATGAGGCCTAATCCCAGCTGGAACTTCCTTGCCATGATGGGAATAACAGAAAGCAATGCAAAACCCAATCCACTTAGAAATAGTTTGTTTTGACACAGGCTTGCCCTGAGAACTCAAAGCAAAAGAAACAAACAACTGCTGAGACTGCCTGAACCCTTTAGTTCTGTCCAAATAATAACGCAACTGCCTGTGTACATCTAAAGTGTGCAAAATCTTTTCCCCTTTATTTTGGGGATTTGCATAAAAAGTAGGCAAATGAATAGTTTGGTTTAAAGCCACACTAGAAACCACCTTAGGCATAAAGGAAGGATTAGTACGTAATGATACCCTATCCTTATGGAAAATCAAAAAGGCTCAACCGCCATAAGGGCCTGCAATTCAGAAACCCTTCTTGCAGAGGTAATTGCCAACAAAAAAGCAGTCTTCCATGATAAATATTTCAACTCAGAAGTAGCTGCAGGCTCAAAAGGTTGTAGAGTGAGTTTCTCCAACACAAAATTGAGATCCCAAGCAGGAGTAGGAGCTCTTCGTGGGGGTTTTATATTCTTTGCCCCTCTAAGAAATTGCTTGAACAAAGGATGAGAAAACAATGGTGGGTCACAATCATAGTGAGCCGAAATTGCTGCAGCATGAACCTTAATAGAAGAGAAAGACAAACCTTTGTCCAATAACTCAGTAAGATATTGAAGAGCCACACTCAAATTAGGCTCAGAAACATCAAAATCTTTTGCTGCACTCCAAAATAAAAATCTCTTCCATTTATCTGCGTACACTTTCCTTGTACTAGGCCTTCTAGCTTCCAAAATCACATTCAAAACTTGTTGCGGAAGTTGAGACCCTCTATGGTTCAAAACAGAATATGCCAGGCTGTTAGGTGAAGAGAGCGAAGTTTGACATTCAGCAAATGGCTGTCCTCCTGTGACAACAGGTGTGGAATCGAAGGCAAAGGCCATGGAGGCTTCCGTACCAGACTTCTCAATAATGGGTACCAGTGCTGTCGAGGCCAATCTGGAGCTATTAAAATCATCCTTGGCTTGTCCTGTCTGACCTTTAGAAGTACCTTTGGGAGGAGAGGCAGAGAAGGAAAGGCATACACATGAAGATTGCTCCAATTGAAAGAAAGAAAATCCACTCTCCAAGCTGTGGGATGAAACCTTTTTGTGCAAAACTTTGGCAGCTGATGGTTCAGTGGAGAAGCGAACAGATCTATGTCTGGAGTTCCCCATGACACTGTCAATTTCTGAAATACATGAGGATCCAATTTCCACTCGTGGGGATCCATAATTTGTCTGCTCAACACATCTGCTAAGGAGTTCTGTGCTCCTGGCAGAAACCTTGCCTGAAGATTGAGCTGTAAACTGAGAGCAGTCTCCCACAAAATCATTGCTTGCCTGCATAGAGGATAAGAATGCGTTCTCCCTTGCTTGTTGATGTACCACATGACAGTTGTGTTGTCTGTTAGAATCAACACCTGCCCTGGAAGAAGTAATTCCTTGAAAGCTATTAATGCAAACTGGACTGCTAACATCTCCTTCATGTTGATATGTAGATGTTGTAGTCTGACAGGCCACTTGTTTTGTATCCACTTTCCATTTAGATGAGCTCCCCAAGCATTGTCTGAGGCATCTGTCGTTAAAATCTGACTCGCCTCTGGCCGGGTCACAGAGAGTCCCTTGTTTAGGTGACATTCCTGAGCCCACCATAAAAATTCCTTTTGAATGCAAGGTATTATTTGAATGACAGTGTCCAGATCCTGGCAGTGCTGTGTCCATACATTTTTGAGATACCATTGTAGCTTCCTCATATGCAGTTTGGCATTGGGAAGCACCAGAATACAAGATGCCATGAACCCTAATGCTTGAAGGACTGTCCTTGCAGTCAGCATGGACTGATGAGATAGTTGATGGAAGTAAAGGGATAGACTCTTTTGTTTGTCCAGGGTTAAAAAGGCCATCTGGGATGCTGTATTCAGTCTCACACCCAGAAAGCACATGTCCTGAGAGGGTACTAGACTGGACTTTATTTCGTTCACAGAATACCCTAGGCATCTTAGCACTGCTATCACATATTCCAAATGATGAAGAAGCTCTTCCCTTCCTTGAGCCAGAATCAGGCAGTCGTCCAAATAAGGATAGATTTGTATTCCTTTTAGCCTGAAGAAAGCTATCACTGGAGCCAGAACTTTCGTGAACACTCTGGGCGCAGTAGATAAGCCAAAGGGCAATGCAGAGAACTGATAGTGAGAAGTCCCAGCTCGAAAACGCAGATACTTCCTGCAACTTAGTCTGATAGGAACATGAAGGTAAGCCTCCTTGAGATCCAAAGTTACCATCCAATGATCTTTGCCCAGCAGAGGTAAAAGCTGCTGCAATGTCAACATTTTGAACTTGGGAATGTCCAGATAAGTGTTGAGGATAGATAAATCCAAAATTGGTCTCCACGTGTTCCCCTTCTTTGGTACTAGGTACAGGCGAGAATAAAAACCTAGACCCACTTCTGGCATAGGGACCGGCTGTATGGCCCCAATTTGGAGCAACAGAGAAACCTGCTTGTGAGCCTCTATTCTTTGTTGAGGAGGAACGTCTGGCATGCCTTTGAAAGGAGGCAAGGTATGGAAATAAAACCTGTAGCCGTGGTGTATGATATCCAATACCCATCTGTCTTGGGTAATTAAACTCCAATTTTCTTTGAAAAGTGCCAACCTTCCTCCCAAAGGTGCTGCCAGACGAGAAGGCTCTGGCAGCTGAAAAGGTAGGTCATTGGGTCTGTTTACGAAAGGACTGACCCCTGCCCTCACCCGAAGACTGTGCAGGAGAACTCCCTGTTCTAGGCCTGAAAGAGCCCTGAGCTCTGCCCCTACCACGTCTAGATCTACCCCTAGACTGGGAATCATAAGAAGGATACGTCCACCCCTTAGTAGGCCAATTGGAGGCTGGACCTGCAAAAAATCTTTAACAGTCTGCATAGACTTAGCCTTGTCCTCCATTTTCTTTAAAACTGTCTCAACAGGAGGACCAAACAACACGTCAGATTGTAAAGGAGCATCTAAAATCCTCGTTTTAACATGATCAGACAAATTCTGATCCCGTAGCCAGGCATGCCTGCGAAGAACTGACCCAGTGGCAGCCACCCTAGATGAGGCCTGTACAGCATCAAAACCACATTGCAAAGAATGCTTACCCACCTGCTCAGAAACATGCACTAAATCTTGCAACTCTTTACAGTCAATACCTACTGCCAGAGCATCAACCTTAGACTTTAATTGTGAAAGGAGATAGTTCTGGTATTTCAACATGTGAAACTGGCAATTCAAAGCCCTCATAGCCAGAGTGGAAGAAGTATAAACTTTCTTTCCCCATCTATCCAAGGCCCTAGCCTCTTTGTCTGCAGGAACCAGATTCTTAACAACAGAAGCCTTAACACCTTTAGGCCCCTGACTAACAGTTTCTGGGTCAGCCCTAGGACTCTTAAAAAGATACTTATGAGCTTCAGGCACCCTGTAATACCTATCCGGCTTAACAGGAGCAGGAGGCAAAGAATCAGGATTAAGAGAAGCCTCTGTAAAAACATCTTCTACCACATCCAAAACAGGAGGTATAGCCAAAGGCCTATGCTGGGGTAAAACAAAATTCCCTAAGCCTTTTCCTGGAATCAGAGAAGTCCTGACCTTCCCACTTAAAATGCTCCCTCATGGAATGAAGAGTTTCTGAAAAAGAAAAATCCTCAGGAGGAGTAGTAGAAGGAGTAGAATCATCCACATCAGAATCAGAATAAGGAGAATACTCCTGCAAGTCTTCAGCCGAAGACTCTGAAACATCTGAAGCCTGCTCAAAACCCCCCAGCTCAGGCTCCATCCTAGGTTTCTTATCAGGAGGGGGCATAGAACCCCTAATTAAAGTAATCAAATCTTCTGCCATTTTAAGCATATGCTTCTTGGGCACAGTACCTGAAGAGCTAGGGGTAACACCAACTGAAGCCAAACCTGGCCTGCCCCTGGGAGAAGCCTTTGAAACAGAAGGAGAGGGCCTAGCCACCTTAGGAAGGGAGGGGAGTATAGTAACCTGAGAAGCCCCCTCAGCCTGACTTGCCTCCTGAGAGGCCACATCTTGCAATAATAAGGTCTCACTCTGGGAACACATAGAAACCTCCGGTGGAGCCACCGGCTCCACCGACACCTCTAAAGAACCGGCGTCCGGTACAGACGGTTCTTCCAGCCTGGGCTTAACTGCCTTGTCTTTGCGCTTCTTTGAAGAAGCGGGCGTCGGAGCATCCGACGGCATTTTATAATTACACCGCTTCCCAAAGACTAACCTTGCACAATCCAACCTTCTCTTTATAGTGCGTTTATTAAATCTAGCACAAGAGCGACAGCCAACAACGTCGTGCTCAGGCCCTAAGCAAGGAATACACAAAGTATGATAATCTCTATGCGGTATCTGTTTCCCACAAGAAATGCAATTATTGACTTTTTCTGACATCCGTAAATCACAGAGGCAAGAAAAACTAAAATATTCCCCCACGGGGGACTCAGCCAACTTTGAGCTCGGTCTGACACTTCTAAATCGAAAAATCTCAGAACGCCAACCGGCACTTGCAATGCTGCTTCTGCATCGGACCATGCGGCAAAAAAGACTGAGGATATGACGTCGGTCATGCGCATTTGTACCCTGACGTCCTGATGTCAGTCAAATGCGCCTTGACCGACGTCAGCCTTATACTTTGATATTCGGGCCGACCGAGGACAGCGGACTACCCAAGTGTAAGGACTGCAGCAATGTGAGATGAAGAACATCAAAACATTATATAGAAAAGAAATAATTTAATAAATTAAAAAAGATGCATAAAAAGACTTACTAGTGAAAGAAAAAGGACCACATGTCTCTGTAACCTTAAAATGAGAGGAATGGGCCTGAGAGAAGAAGCAAGGCTTACTATGGGTGCAGCTCATATACAGAAAAGAAATCACATTTAACTAACAGCCTTAAATCAAAGTGAAAAATATCTGAAGACGCATTTAAATTGGGAAACCAAGACACGACACGTTAATGTTACAAAAAAGACAATAATAACACAGAAGTCTAATGCAGTGAAAAGTAAGCAATTTAAGGATACACAAAGGGATACAATTTAAAACAAAGCGATAGATCAACTAAGAAGTTAACAATTTGAAATGGGAACCCCAGATAAAACCCTACTTCAGAATGGTGGTTCACTAAAACAAGTTCAGGCTGAAGATGAAGAACAGTAAATCAATAAAGAAATGGATAAATAATTCAGTTAAATGTTGAAATTCTCAGGATGTCTAGAGGGAAAATCATTCAGAAACCAAGATATGTCTGTATAGAGGCAGAAAGAGCAGGAAACACAAGATGTAGCAAAAAATCTTAACCATGAAGAGTTCAGTTTACAAAATGAACTGCTGGATTTCACAGAAATTGATATATATAATAATTTAAATATGAGAGACAGAGGCTACTAAAAGTGAAAAAGACACAGACTATTAACAAATATTAAAGTGAATGAAGATCCACATATCATAACACAAATTAATAAAATATATCACTGTGCAAGAACACTAATAAAAGACAAGATATTACCAAAAAAGCATAAAGTAATAAAGGAACAAATAGATTACTACAGTGGAAATGCTGATTAGAAACAAATATGAATCAGTTAAGAGAAGAAGTATCATTAATGGAAGAATTCAGGAAAAGAAATTGATTAAAAAACTGTTATAAAAGTGAATGAGATAAAACAAAAGCACAACATCAAAGCAGGTCAAGATTTAGGTTATAACATTTCAAACAATAAAATAAAAGTTTATACACATGCTGAAAATTTCAGGAAACAAAAAAAAATATAAAGAAAGGATACAAATAAGCAGTTTAGAAATGACCCAATAAATTTTACATGGGGCTAGGAAAGAAAACACCAACAATAGAGACACCACCAAGACTAGAGGAAATTAAAAAATTCTGAAGAAATATCGATGAAGATTCAGTTTAACACAACAATGAAGCCATCTGGATATGAAAAGAAAAGTACGAAAGAAATTCTGATATAATGATTACGAACTGGAATGAAGTAACTGCCACTGAGATAGAGATAAAGTTAAGAAAGGCTCCCAGCTGGGAAACACAAGGTCCAGATGCTGTACCTAGCTTTTGGTTAAAGATAGTAACATCTTTACGATTTAACCTTGAGTGAAAACTACACACATATATATATATATATATATATATATATATATATATATACCTTGAAATGAACAAGACTGGCTGACAGTGGGAAAACTATAATCGTACTTAAAAGTAAAGCTACAAACCATCTAAAAACTATCAGGTAATAACCTGTCTCCCAACAACTTACTAGTTATATACAGGAATTGAAGCAGACAAAGTGTACACTCATTTTGATGCAATTTCAGTCATGAACATAAGAACAGAAGGGAAAAATGAGATTCATATAGAATAAAGGATCAGCTTCTGTTAGACAGGAACTGCAGTATGGCATGGATAGATTAGAAAAGATATCGGATAGTGTTATTCACTCCTAAATTGTAGAATGCTTAAAAAATACAAAATATATTACACAGTGATAAAGGTATTGTTTTTAGTATGAAAAGTAGCAAATCACTTTGGAAACCACAAAAAAGGTAAGATTACTAACTAGGTGTCAAAATATAGCATTGAATATTCCTGAGTGATTCTTTGCCACCAGTACTGTTTCTGCCCTCAGTCTATTAAGACGTTTACTTAATATCCTAAGTCATGGATTCAGTCTGACTCTAAGAAAACTGTTATGTCAAACATATCTCAGCTCCTTTTTGTGGATGATCATATAGAATATTAAGCGACAAGGACATTATGAGAACACCATATTCTTTATATTGTGCTTCACTTAGTGTCCTTCTGCACAATGTCTGACTGCATCTACGTTCACTTAGTACAGTACAGAAGTGACACCCTGACCCTATGTGCAAAATAGGAAAAGGGGTTAAGGATGGATGGATGATTTGCCTCTTGGTCAAATTTGGCTCCTTCCCTTGCAGTATTTTCTCTCTTACATTTCAACTGACTTGATTAATATTTTTGCAGTTGTACTCATATTTGTATGTATACTGTGCACTTTTTTCTCATCAAAATTTGGTTTACTTTGATTTATATATAATGTGCTAACCTTATTGTACTGTTTTGTACTCTGTTTCTGGGGCTTTCCCCCTCTGGACTCTGCTGAAAATGGGCCATCACCTAGTTGGAGTATCCCGGTTGACAAAGGTAAATAAATAAATAAAAATAAATAAGTATTTGTTCAAGTTGTGCATGATATAACACTATTTAGTTTCTATAACTTTTTCTAAAGGTGCAGTCATATAGTTGAATTGCAACCTGTGCATATGAAACCATAGTTGAGTCTTAATGTTTTTTTTTCAAGTACATAGAATTATTTTTATGACATCGTGAACATTATATTATATTATAATAGGACAGGTTTATTTTATTGCACTCATGTTTTTAAGGGAGTATATTTTGTTGGTAATGACATTTTCGATGAGCAAGTTTTGCTTCATTTTTATTTTATAGTATGTATTTTTTATCATCTAAAATCATACAGGGTTTGAGTCTTAGAAGTTTGATACATGTAAGGGCAGCTGTTTTTAGAGGATATAGAATATTATATTGCATATAATTTTATTATTTTTTTATGTTTGTATTATTGTGGTTGAAATAGGCCATATGGGTAGCCTGATTGGTTAGGCTGTTGAAGATCCATGTAAGTTACAGATAAATTATGCTTTTCCCCTTTTCTTTTTACCCCATGACTATCATCATTCATGACATCACTATGGACCCATATGTTCCTGTTCAAGGTAAGAGTCCTATTCATTTCCCTCAAGGGGGTGACAGTCAGTCACCTTGTTTAATCCCATAAAATGGGAGTGATGGACCACATGATTAGGGCCATCATCCACTATGAAATAAGACATTTTGTTCTATATGCCTACATCTCTGTACTGTGGCTTACCTACTCCAGATGCTTTTAAATAGTAGATGCATATCTACTTCCACAAATGTTACTTTCTGTTTATTGTGTTATGTACCATAGAGAAGCATGGAACTTAAGGTCATCCCTGTGCATTAAATATGGTCTTTCTACTCTGTTGAGTTGAACTGAGAAATGCCATTCAATTTCCACTGCCATGTGCTAGCTCATCTCATTGCCAGGGCTGGTTAGTTATACATCTTTGTATAATATATAGAGTAACATTTATTACACTCTGTATTGCCTTCCATGGTGCCCTTCCAGCTTTACCCAATCACATAATGCCCTCCTCTCTGCTTGAGTCTGCTTAATATAATCCCAGGCTCCATATGCCAGCCTCAGACTTTTTACCACCCTATCCATTAACTCGGCTATTTAACATTCTCTGCACTTTTTCACTAATGCAATGACAATGCATGGTCAAAAGAATGACAAGAAATACTTCAGCTAATGTCAGCCAAGTTCTGAGTACTAGGCCATAACTTCTTACTTAACTTTTGAAAGAAAGTATCATCAACTTCATCTTCTGTTAAATGTGATTATTGCTTTTGCATCATGTTTTCAATGAAAGAGTGATAAAGTGGTCAAAAACAATTTATTTCCATCTCAGAAACAAAAATATATGTCATCTCAAGCAAGCACATTTCTTTATTCAAATGCATATTTTGCATTAAGTACAATGCATTTAAATGAATAACCCTTAGTACTATCATAAAAAAATTGATGGGTGCATAGCAGTTACACTAAATGCATGATGATTGTTTTGGAAACTATCACTGCATGTCTGGAGTATTAGCTGGGGTGAACAACCTGTTTATGTCCTAAAGGGTTTAGCATAAGAAGGGGTTAGCGTAATAAGATGTTTACCTTATAGACACAAGGTACAGCATTTGATTCTTAGTCTTGAAGGAAATTAGCTAGGCTTAAAATGAGTTACTCTATTTGCAGAGTGCAGCATATGTCCTGCTAATGATCTCTGTACTCTGATTATTAACTTTGATAATTACAAAAGGGTTTGCTAGATGGATATCTGCATGATAATGGAACTATTGGTTTTAAATTTAACTCAGCTGGCAACCCACTTTGTAAAGAATTTTAAATTATTTTGCCCCCATGACCTGAGTCATGGCTGAAAGTTGTCTTTGGACAAGTTCACTTACCCAATTAAAGTAAAATAAGCAAACAACAATATGGCATCCACACATTGAAAAATCCAGTAAGGAAACAAAAATGCATGTTGGGGGCACAACTCAGTGTTTATTTATTGATTTTTAAAACCCAAATCCACCGACACAACCATATGTTATAATACACATGGAATTTTTATGATGACTTAATCAAAACTTAATTAACATTTGTTGACCAGAAAAGTTTGACTAGGGTAGAGCCTATTTTCAGTGGAGGCCTGGGAAGAAACGCTCCAGGCATATGTCTTTGGAATGTGGGAAGAAACTGGAGAACCAGGAAGAAACCCACATGGATGCAAGGAGGACATGCAGACTCCACACAGAAGGCACCCAGCCGAGAATCAAACCCGATGCACCACTGTGCCACTCAATTGTTATTTACATGATTTTTTTTTTGTGTTGGATATATCTTTATATTTTTTGAAGGGGAAAAGTAGCAATGGGGGCAGTCTGCACCCCAATTTATGCTGCATATTTTTATATACTTGGGAAATGGCTAATGTTTTCAATTTGGAAATGGAATTGTCCAGAGACATATGTCCATGATTTTTTAAAATATTTGTAGGGTACAACCAATTTAAAAAAAAATTATAATTTCAGCAAAAGTCACATCAGTTTCATGGATACAAACTTTAGACATTCTGATGCTTGGTTTCTTTCTAGCATCTACCACAAGTTAACATTCAATAATGCCTACTTGCATTTTTCATCTTCTTCACACCCTTTACAAAAAAAAAAAAAAAAAACAGGGTCAATGGCATCCATTATGGAGGACTTTGTGATGGAAATTAATAAGTTGGTTGATATGCCTATTGAAAGAGGTTGCCCCAATAACTTTATTCAAAATATTAGTAGTGAATTTACTAAGCAATGGGGTACTAAGTAAAAGCCCATGTTAGTGTTGGTTTAGGTAATAAACATCAGAAGAGAGGAGAAACCAAATTTTGTTAACAAGACAGCCCCCAATTTTAAATGATCTTTAGAAAACAATCACGAGAAAAAGGGTAGCAATGATGTTAAACTAGGTAAAACTAAGTGTGAATGGTGAAAACAACATACCCACATTTTAGACATGGAATGTTTAAGTTTGAACAATAAATATAGTTGGATTTTGAAATTACAAGGTGGCAACTGTTCTACTACAGGGGTAGAAAGTCCCTTAGGAAAAGGATTTAGGAGCACTGCAACAACATTTTGAGGAAGAACAAAAAAAAAAAAAAAAGCATTAGCCAAGGACTCAACAACATGCCCATCATTTAAAGAAAATTCTATTTATAATACTGGGAAAAGAAGCAGTGAATCCATAAGGGGATGAGAAGTACACTAAATCAGAATTTAAAGAACTGATATGGTAACTTAAGCTCAGAGCCACTACCCTCCCATGAATAAATAACAACACTTCCAAGTTACCTGTGTTCAAGTTATGTATGGTATTTAGTACATACTTCATACAACCAAGAAAGGCTTGTAAGTATGTCCTCATGGGTGTTTTAATGGATGCATTCATTCATTTGTTTACTTACATATTTTCATATATTTTCATATATTTATTCAAGTATCATAGCATTTATTTTTTTCATGCAAATTAATCTTTCATGCATATTTATTCACCCAAGCATTAATTCACTATTTTTAATATATATATATATATATATATATATATATATATATATATATATATATATATATATGTATATATATATATATATATATATATATATATGTGTATATATATATATATATATATATATATATATATATATATATGTATATGTATATATATATCTGTGTGAGTGCATTATATGTGTACATGGGTCCACTTCACATGACTGAAAGCTCAAAATATTAAAATTCATTTGACTGAATTTCAGAATACTGAAAGCTGACAATGCTGAATTGCAAAATATAAAATGTTAAGCCATAGACATGATGTGTGTTTCCTTTCACCTGTGAATTGCTTAACATAACAAAAAAAGCACAGCTCAGTGAATACCAAAGATTTCATCGCAAATAATATTAACATTCACAAAACCTAGGTTCACAGTGCCAAATAAACTTTTCATTTGCTGAGACAAATTGTTGGCGATATTTGCAAACTATAAAAGAAAAAAAATGCACACTTACAACACCAACGGCTAACTCTTTCCAAAATTAAAAACTACTTACTTACCTTATTAACAGAAACGGAATGATATAAAACCAAATTAGGTGGAGGGCTAAGCCCCCCACCCCCCAAACTATATATACTTACTCTGGGATCATACTACAGTGGGGAAAATGGCATATAGCCTTTATTTACCTTATAGCCCTGCACACACTTCCATTTCGTATTTTGCAATTCAGCATTGTCAGCTTTCAGTATTCTGAAATTCAATCAAATGAGTTTTCAGTATTTTGAAAGTTTGGGATTGTGGACTTAGTCACATGAATTTCAGTATTTTGAGCTTTCAGTCATGTGAAATGGATATGTATGTATATATATATATATATATATATATATATATATATATATATACACTTATTTTATATATATGTATACATATATATATATTATATATATATATATATATATATATATATATATATATGTGTGTGTATTTTATATGTATAGATATATATATATATATATATAGGATCTGGAGAATGCTTTTTCACATCTTTTTTATCCAAATTCTTAAGGTTTGAGCCTCAGATGACGCAGATGATGGCTTACAGTGGAGCAAACCTCTTAATGCCAGTTTATTTTCCTAATTTATCAAAGCTCTAGGAATAAAAGATTTGAAAATTTCACAGCTTGAGTCTAGATGCAGGGCCTAAACAATAAACACGCTTAGAGTGCACATCTAATAAAGGAATTTTATGGCTGCAGGCCATACATTTTTTAAAACCCGAAGGCTTCTCTGACTTTTTTAAGAACTAAAACAACAAGTACAAAAATTAGAGTTTTTTTTTTTTCTGAAGAAAAAAAGGGGAAGGGAAAGAACATCACCAACGATGGTAGGCAAAGAAGTGCTAACTGGTACAAGAAAGAGGGATATCCAAGATGGTAATAAGATTTAAACCAGTAACGGTAAGAAAAAGGGAGCAGAGCACTATAAAGAGTAAGACTTAGAAGAAAATGGAAGATTTAAAAAAATTATAAAAAAAAATTCTCACTCACAAATAACCAGTTTGCTAAACATGAGCTTGCATTGACCATGTCTGTACGCTAAGGTGGCATACGAGATCTGAGGTATGGTAGGGGACCATGATATTATAGGTAAGGGAGGAGCTCAAGAGTCTCTGAGTTCATCGTGCTGGAAAAAGTAGCAGAACCGTATCCAAACCCAAAAACTGAGGAATGAATGAAAATAACATAAAATCTATTAAACTCCTCCTTGATTCTACCCTGCTGTCACTTGCTTTCTTAATCTTTTCAGAGTGTTTTTCAGTATTTCTCACAATTTCTTTACAGTTTAGTGCTGCATTGTAATTATTATTTTGAAGCATAGTGGTTCATAGTACTGGTATATGGCTCTCCCTAATAACATGACTTATTTCTACGTTATTTGATTTCGAATTGGTAGTGCATCTAGCTTACTTACCTGAGCAAGATACTTCATCAAAAATACATGTTGCTTTTTTTTTTCATTAAGCCACAAACTTGGCTTAGGTATTCGTTGCCTATGTAATCTTCTGATACTTTCTTTTTCTTGATATGCTACTCCCTTCTCTGAGTCTGTCAGTTTGTCTCTGAGATAATAGTAATGCTAAAATATCTATCTGTTAAGTAGTTTTCTATCTTAGTATATTTTCTGAAAATTAAGTACATGGAAATTTTTCATTATCATGATTTGGGAAATAAACATTTCCTTTGTTTCCTAGTGATCCTTTCATTTAGCTTTTCAAAACCAATAAATTACACAACCACAATGGGGGGTGCTCACCCCCCCTAGTTTCGATTTATATTATATTTCACCAAAAGCTTCAAAACACATTACATTTTAAACCCTAGACATGCGTACTTATAACACCAATGACTAACTCTTTCCAGAAGATAATAAATACCCAAATTAAGTGGGGGGTGCCGCGCTACCAACACCCACCATGAATTGGGGGCTGTGCCTCCCACCCCCCAGCTATTTATACTGACTCCAGGATCCCATTAAAGTAGGGGAAAAGGGCATATATACCTTTTACTTGCCTTACAGAACTCTACACAGTGCCAGCACTTCACTTTAGTGAAATGCAATTCAGTAAAATGAGTTTTCAGTATTTTGATCTTTCAGTGATTTGATCAGGATGAATTCAAATTCAGCGAAATGAGCTTTCAATGAAACTAAGCTTTACCTATATGTATATATATATATATATATATATATATATATATATATATATATATATATATATATGGGTGTGTGTGTGTTTGTGTGTGTGTGTGTCTTTGTATATATATATATATATATATATATATATATATATATATATTATCAAAAAACAACTGTACTAAAATGAAGAATGAGAAAGTAAATATTGAAAAAAACTTCTGCACCAAGCCAAGGCACAGACTAGCCAAATGAGTGTTTAGTGTGTTCGCACTTTATTCGGTGTCAAGAACTTCATCAGAAAAGTAAAAATCCAAAAAATGCTACAGTGAATATAGTAAAAGAAAACAATACAATAGAACAGCCAATAAGTTACAGTAATAAATTGTAAAGGCGAATCATTTAAATCAACCTATAGTTGAAATAAGGGGTTGAGAAGGAAGGCCTGGATTCAAAGTCAGTTGGTGAATCCACTGAAATTCCAACTCGAGACATGGAAGAAAAGGAATTGGAAACTCTTGAGGATGAGAATGCTGAAGACAAATTGACTTTAGATACTACGGAAGCTTTCTCGTGTACAGTCTGGCAAAGGGAAGAATAGAGATGGTGGATGCCATGAATTTCAGAGACCTCGACAATTCCATGGCAAAATCAAGGCCAGAGGAAGAAAGGACTTATGGATATTAGAGTCAAAGCCATGGGATGAAACAAGGATACTAACATAGGAACAGTCTAGATCCTGCATCCCAGAAAAAAATTATCCTGTGATGGGGACAGAAAGGACTTTAAAAAATTTACAGGGAACCCCAGACTTTGCAACAGAGTGATGACCCACTTGAAGTTGCCGTAAAAGAATCTCTGGAGAAGAAGCTTGAATAATTAGGTCGTCTAAATAAGGAAAGTCCAAAATGCCTTTGAGCTTGCAAATAGCAACCAC
This sequence comes from Protopterus annectens, assembly GCF_019279795.1. Lineage (NCBI taxonomy): Eukaryota > Metazoa > Chordata > Ceratodontiformes > Protopteridae > Protopterus > Protopterus annectens. The sequence continues at coordinate 454,783,531 of NC_056751.1, forward strand.
AGGAGCTAGTCATTTGGTGAATACACTTGGGGCAATAGAAAGGCCAAAGGGCAAAGCTGAGAAGTGAAAATGCCAGGAAGCAGCAGATAAATGTAAAAACTTCCTGAAAATGGATGGATTGGGACATGTAGGCAAGCATCAATGAGGTTCAGAAAGACCATATAAGCCTGAGGAAGCTAGAGATGAACAAAGTCTGAAGGGATAACATTCAAGTGGAAGGAACATTCAGAAAAGTACTCAGGTGAGAAAGAACCAGAATCGGTCTCCAAGTGCCCTTTTTCCTGAGAAACAAAAACAGTCTGGAATAAAACCCCTTCCCCCTTTGAGCAGCTGGAACTGCTTGAATAGTTCCCTGAGTCAAAAGACCTTTAAACACCTCTGGAAAAAAGTTCAACTGGTTTACTGTGGCTGAGGAATGCCCATGAAGGGAGGAAGAGATTTCCAAACCATGAAATGCCCTTGGTGAATAATGGAACATATCTAGGAATCGTAGGTTATGCTTACCCAGACAGGAAGTGAACGTGAAAGATGATGTGAAAGAGGAACGTGGCTGGAAAGAATCAGGAAGTAAGACAACACCTCATTTTTCAGGAAAAGAAAGCTTTTGAGCAGGAGAGTTCTTTGTAGACTTAGCAGGGAGGAAACCTCCTACCTTCCTTCTTGTCTTTAGGGGGAGGACAAAACTGCCATCTAACAATGGCTGTTTTTTTGGTATAATTTCTCTGGAACTTTGACAAAGGGGAGACAAAAATATGTTTTAGGTCCTGTAATTCCTTGCCTTTTTCTTCCAGGGACTTGAATAAATCAGCTGTAGCAGCACCAAATATCTGTGGTCCAGAGGAGCACATAACAGCTAAGGCTTAATATCATCAGGCAGAGGTTGAAGCTGCAGCCAGGAATGTCTCCTCAACACAGAGCGAGAAGCATCAGCCATAGAAGAAGCATCTGCTGCATCATAACTACATTTAGTGGAATGGTGAGCTACCTGGGAAGAAGCCCCTAACAGGAGAAAGACAGAAGTTTCCCACCCAGAATCAGGAAGGTCAAAAATAACCTGGCACGCCTGAGAAAGGTGAGCCAAAACATATTTGTTCATATGAGTCTGATAATTAGCAGCCCAAAAGACCAGAGTAGCTAAAGTATAAACCTTTTTACCCAGCCATTCATAGTCCTGCTGTCCTTATCAGAAGGATGAAGCTATGTGGAAGGCAGTAATTTAGATGGCTTGTCAGATGCCAGATAGACCACCAAAGGGTCAGCAGATGGATAGTTATAATGAAATTTTCAGTCATCAAGCACTTTATAAAACTGATCCATCTTTTTAGGAGCAGTAGGGCTGAGAGTCTGGAGCCCGAGATGAAGAAGAAAAGGCAACCAATAAAGAGTGTCTAGGAGACTCCATTTGAAGAAGCTCATAATATCTCTTCTGTACTTCAGACACTTGGGAACAAACCCATTTAAAGAATTCCAAAATCCTGGAAATGATATCTCCAGATGAAGTCTCCTCAAAAGGAGATTCAGGACTAGCAGACCCTTTTCCTCAGAGCCATAATCCAAATGGGAAAGGATATTGGTCGAATAGTCCAAGGATTCATTATCAGGATCTTCTTCTTCCTCATAGGAATCCTGCTCTCTGGATAGCTTGAGGGGGAGGAGACTACCAAGGAGGATCTGGGACAGAGACTCCCTGAGAAGGCTTCAATGTTGTAAAAGTATTGAACAAACCTTGTGTAAATTCTGCCATTCACTGTAATGATTCTTAAGAGCAGAAGAAATATGTTTTGTCTTTTGCTTCTTTTTTAAGGGATGTACACCTTATGAAATTTAGAAGGCTTGGACATCAGCCTACATTCAATAATTGTACACACAATGAAATCCAAGGCACACCACCACAGTAGCTACTTCTAAAACTCTTGTTGAAAACTGTTAAAATCAAGTACTTTAATATAAAACATTAAAAGTAAGAGCCTTTTTTCAATGATTAGTGCTTTCTGTCGTAGCCTTCATCAGATAGCTCATTTCTGCGGCTCTCTTTTCAATTTAATAAAAATTGTCCAGTAGGTAATCTGATTTTGGGGAACACCTCTTTTAAACCAATCAACTTATGGCCAATCAAACAGAAAAAAGGTGAGCCTCCATTTTCAACCAAAGGTCAATTGTCTTCCTTTTTGAATGGGTTTTAGCAGAATTGTAGTCAGGACTTCCTCCCTAACCAGTATCTGAGGAACCCCCTAAGGCCTTCATTAATAATCATCCGCGGTTCCCCTTGAGCATCCAAACCAGACATCTGCAAGGCCTCCGAGGATGTGCAAGAAGCCAGATCCATATCAGCCTCCAAACAGGTCGCTGCAGAGGAATCCAGCCCAGAAACCAAACAATCCTCTGGGCTTCCACCATTCTCAAGAGAGATGTCTGGTAGAGAAGGCACAGCCAAAGAATCTGACTGAACTTTTGTGGCCTTTTTTTTGCCTTGTCTAAGGCAAAAACAGCCTCTAAGGGGCCAGACGGGATCACGGGCTGTCTTCTAAAACTACATTTGTGTAAAATCTTACCATAACAGTATATGTCCTTGCCTTCACTTCTGCAGTATTCTTTACTATATGGGGATTACCTGCTGCAGAAGCCAGATGTTTGACCCATCTTCCAAAGACTTTTGAAATTAAAAGGTATGCTGAATGCACTCTTTGCGTAACACAGGACATAAAGGTGATGCTCAGGTCTACCAAAAACAGAACTGATTACCCCAGGAGGAACACCAGTCCCAGGAACCCAAGAGGTAATGTATATATCTAGGAAGCCAAAGAACTAGGGGGATGGAGGGAAGGAGCAAATACTGCAGCAGCGAAGGCAAGGACATCTACTGTTATAGCAAGATTTACACAACTCTACAGTGTCCTTACATTCACTGCTGCAGTATTTTTTAACTATATGGGAGCATGCCAAAGGTCAGGAGGAAACCTTGGAGCAGGATGGGGCAGAAGAGTCCCCTAAAAACATGAAGAAAGGAACTAGCAAAACCAGCCTCATCTCCAGAGATAGCATCCAACTTGTGCTTGGTAAAGGTATGCACAGCAGCCCAGGTAGCTACTTCAAGAACAGAAATAGTATCTAAGCCTTTGAAAAAAGCATGAGATGAAGCCTCAGCTCTGGTAGAATGAACTTTAACTGAAAAGGAAAGCTCTGGCCATAAAAAGTATAACAAAAGCAAAAAGCCTTAGAAATCCTTGCAGAAATAGTTTGCTTGGATACAGCAAGCCCCAAATGTGTAGGATGAAAAGAAACAAATAACTGATCAGATTTTTAATAGCCTTGGTCATATCTAAATACATTCTAAGTTGCCTATGCCTGATCAAAGTATGCAGCACCCTCTCACTGTCAGACTGTGGAGAGGGGAAACAAGTGGGCAGATTAATAGACTGATTCAGTGACAGCTCATTAACCACCTTCAGCATAAAAGGCTTAGTGCACAAGGATACTCTGTCCTCATGAAAAATCAAAAAAGGAGGACAAGCCATAAGGGCCTGCAGCTCAGACACCTGTCTGGCAGAAGTAAGACCAAGAAAAGAACGGTCTTTCAGGAATGATGTTGCAGCAGGCTCAAAAAGAGCCTGAGTCAACTTCTCCAAAACAAGATTAAGATCCCAGGAGGAGGAATAGGCTTCTTGGGAGGTCTGATGTTAAGGATGCCTTTAAGAAATTCTTTCACCTCAAATCTAGCAGTTAAAAGAGGAGAAACAAGGCAGACATGCAGAGATAGTGGATTGGTGGGCCTTAAATAGAAGAATAGGGCAATCCAACACTGAGCAACTCACACAAATGAGAGAGAACCAATGGAGCATCCACAATAAGTGGGTCCAGGTTATGAGAGACACCAAAAAGAAAACCTTTTCCATTTCGATAAGTAGGATTTCTTAGTCACAGGTTTCCTGGCCTCTTACAGGACTTGCAGCACATCCTCAGAAAAAAAGGTGTCTATTAGGAATCAAATTCCTATCACCCACAGTGTCAGCATGGATGGGTGGGGATGGATAACAGATCCCTTGTCTTGTGTGATTAGATCCATCCTGTGAGGAAACTTGTGATGATTGAATCTGGCTCAATGCAGAAGAGGGAAACAATGCTGTTTGGCCAAAAGGGAGACATGAACAAGATTTTGGCGGTATCCTGTTGAATTTTGAACCGTACTAGCAGAATGAGTGTAAGGGGAGGGAATGCATAAATAAACATCCCCTTCCAAGAGAATGAGTGGGTGTTCACCTTCCTTACTCTGCAAAAATCAGAGGAAGTTGTCTGTTCAGAGGGGAAGCAAAAAGATTCACTTGAGGAGTACCCACTGGTGGATAATGTCCATAAACACTTCCCTGTGAAGCATCCATTCACGGGACTGGGTTAAAGACCTGTTCAGAATGTCTGCCACAGTGCTCTCACAGTAAGGGATACAAACTGCCTAAAGCATCACTTGACAGCAATATCCCATACCAGAAGGGCCAACTGTCAAAGAAGATAAGATCTCATTCCTCCCTGCTTGCTCATATACCACATCACTGTGATATTGTCTGTGAATACCTTGAGAGGCCCTGGAGAAAAGAAAGACTGAAAGGCCTGAAGAGCCAGCAGAAGGGCTCTCATCTCTTTGCCAATGATGTGATCCTTCTGCTGGCTAAGTGACCATACCCCTTGTATCTTTAGGGAGCCAAAAGTCACCCCACATCCCATGTCTCAGGCATCTGTGAACAATTCCTGAGAGTGAAGAGGGGCGATGAAAAGGGATCCCTGGATGTGGGTCTATGTTTGGCTACAAAACCTGAAAAACAGTGAACTGTGAAACACATAATGGAAAACAGCAAATGGGACAATCAGTGAGGCAGCATAAAAAAAAAAATGCATTGAATGGCCATAGTTGGTCAACAACCAGCAAGTAACGTGCTAGGTAAGATAAACGAAGGGAAACCTTTAAAATTTCCCCACTGTAGTGCAATCTTGGACTTGGTATATAAAGTTTTAGAGAGCAATGGGGGGGGTGCATCTCTCCACCTTGGTTGGTTGTGTATGCACTGTTGGCCAGCTATGGCCATTCAATGTAGTTTTTTTGATGATGTTTCTGTTCACTGACTGTCTCATGCAATGTGTATTTTTCAGTGTTTTGCGGTTCACTTTTTTTAAATTGGGTAGCCGAACATAGACTCCCTGGATTCAGAGACAACTGCCGAATCCACCAGAGAAGTTTCACTCAGACAAAGAAGAAGAGGTGCTACAAATTCTAGAGGATGAGCACGTTGAAGTCACATTGACTTCAGAAACCACTGAATCTTTCTCATATGAAGTTTGGCCACAGGAAGCATTGGAATGGTGGATGCCATGAAACTCAGAACTCTCAAACTCCCTGGAGGTAATGGATGCCAGTGGAAGAGAGCAAAAAAAAAAGAGATGAGAGTTAAGGCCTTTGGAGGGGGCCTTTGGAGGGGGCATGGATGCAAACATTGACACCATCTGAATCCTGCAACCTAGAAAAACATGATCCTGAGGAGTCAGAGAAGACTTTTTGAAATTTATAGTGAACCCCAAGCTCCAAAGAAGGGATACGGCAAAATGAAGATTTTTTGTAAAAAGCATGTCTGGATAGGATGCTTGAATCAACAGGTCATCCAAGTAAGGAAATATTTGAATCCCTTGAACTCTACAAAAGACAATAACAGGAGCAAAGCATTTGGTGAACACCCTTGAGGCAGTAGAAAGGCCAAAGGGCAAAGCAGAGAACTGAAAATGCCAGGAAGCAACAGAGATATGCAAACACCATGAAAAGGGGATGGAGGATGGATCGGAATATGGAGAGAATCAAGTGACACCATATAGGCAAGAGTGGAAACAGAATGTGAAGGGACAATGTCCAACAGGAAGCTACCTTTAGAAAAGTATTTAGATGAGAACAGTCTAGAATAGGTTTCAAAGTGCCCTCCTTTCTGGGCACTAGAAACAGTTGGGAGTAGAGCAATTTCCACATTGGGACACAGGCATCTCTTGAATAGTACCCTGAGACAAGAGATCTTGAGGATCCTCTGGCAAAACGGGAAGATGTTCCAGAGGAGGCACAGGAATGCCCAAAAAAGGAGGACAGGGTTTCCACACCATGAAGTACTCTTGATGAATGAGCAACAGAACCCAATAATCCTGAGTGATATGAAGCCAAACCAGAAGAGAAAGAAGAATGAGGCTGGAAAGGGATGGATAGTCAAACCGTGCCTAGTTTGTCCAGAAAGGAAGACTTTGGAGTCCCTGGAAATTGAGTAACCTTAGCAGGAAGAATCCATATGCCACTCATCTTACCTTTAGTAGAAGGTCGAGCTTGACTACAAACAAAGGCAGGCTTAGCGGGTGGTTTCTTTGAAATTTAGGCACAGGAGAAACAAACACATGTTTAAGCTCCCATAAGGCCTTAACCTTATCCTGAAGGGGCTTAAAAAAACATCAGCAGCTTCCCCAACCAAAAGTTTAGGATCCAGAGGTGCATCCATTGACTTTGCTTTAAAATCATTAGGTAGAGGTTGAAGCCTAAGCCAAAAATACCTCCTCATAACTGAACCAAAAGCATCAGCCCTAGAAGAGGCATCCGCTGCATCATAACTACATTAAACAGAATGATGAACAACTTGAGAGGAAGTCCCTAGCAAGGAAAGACATTTTGCCCTCACAGTCTGGAAAATGAGAAATAAGCTGACAGGCCTGAGGAAGAGCAGCCAACACATACCTAGACATATGGGTCTGATAATTAACAGTCCTAAATGCTAGGGTAGCAGAAGTGTAAATCTTTTTGCCCAGCCTGTCCATAGTTCTGCTGTCCTTATCAGAAGGCAATAACTTGGGTGAAGGAAGCAAATAAGAGTGCTTATCAGAGGCTACAGATACCAACAAGGGGGCAACAGCAGGACATTTATATTAAAAAGAACAATCCTGATCAACCCCATAAAACCTAACAAGCTTTTTGGGAGCAGTAAAGGAGAGAATCAGGCACCTGAGAGGCATTGGAGAAAGCATCCAGTAAAGCAGCCAAGAGAGGAGGAATAGCTGCAGGCTTTGTAAAATTCAACTGCAGCAACGCCTAGTACCACTTATGGATATCAGACACCAGAGTACAATCCCATTTAAAACAAAAAAAAAATCCATCATCCTACAGTGTGTGTCCCAAAGGAAATTTCCTTCAAAGGAACATTAGGACAAATAGATTCCTCTTCTTCTGATCCATAGTCCAAAGGAGAAGGAATATGAGTAGAATGTGTGAGGGATTTGTCAGCAGATTCCAACACTTCAAAAGAAGAATCCTGGTCTCTGGGCCTTTTAAGAGGAGTAGAGGACCAAACAGTGCAGGAACTGAAACCCCATAAGGAGGCTTTAAGGACATTATGGCAGAAAATAACTCCTGAGTAAAAGCCTGACACTCACTTTGTGGATCCCTAGGAACAGAAGAATCATGTAACAAGTAACAAGAAGGTGCAACCACTTCACTAAAAAAGTAAAACCACAGTCCAGGAACAAGGAATAAATCACAGCTTTTAGCATATAAATCCTTTAATCACCGCTTTTGTCAAAGAATTCATCAGAAATAAAACAAGCTAAGACATTTCTACTTATATATCACAGTCAATTAAACAATTTGCCTCATTAATTATTTATCATATAAAATTCACTTAATGAATGATGAAGTCTTTGACGAAAGCGGCGATTAAAGGATTTATACGCTAAAAGCTGTGATTTATTCCTTGCTCCTGGACTGTGGTTTTACTTTTTTACAGAAGAAACATGGTTAATTTTTTGTTTCTTTTTTAAGGGAACATCCTGAGAAGGCTTAGATCCAGGACAACAGTCAAGAACCATAGCAGGAGCTTCTTCCCCAGCTAAAAACAGAGGTACTCCTCTAAGCGTCTCAGATAAAAAAAAAATCAACCGTGGTTCCCTTTGAATGTCCGTGATGGACGCCTGCAAAGCTGCAATGGACATGCTGGTAGCCAGATCCTCACCAGCCTCCAACATGGTCACAGCAGAGAAATCTGACAACAGAGAAACACCTGACAGAGGCTGGAAGGAGGAAGATTCTGGTCATAACTTATTCACCTTCTTTTTCCCTAGTGGCTGACCCTCAGGGCAGGAGATTCCTTCCATAGAATCTTTAGCAAGGAGGTTAAGACACTGAATCTCAAGGTATAAATAAAGGAAAGAAAGTCTACAGCAAATGGTTTTTGGAACAAATGCACCTAAGAAAAAAGAGACTTATTGTGGCAGTCAGTATGGGGAATCTGTCTCCCACAATGGCATTTATTCTTCCTGGATGACATTAACCCTAAGGGGGACACAAAAAAAAAAGAGTAAAGACAAAATCCCCAATGGGGCACTTAACCTGCAAAACAGCAAACAGGCATAGGAAGTCAGTAGAGAATGTAAAAGCATTCAACTGGCAGAAAATGGAAGCAGGTAAACAGACTGACAGTGTAAAAGATACATTTAGACTGTTGGCAAACAAGTTCTGTTTTTGGTAGGCCTGGATGTCACCTTTATGCCCTTAGTTATGCAGAGAGCATATGGTGACAATCAGCATACCTTTCCAGTTCAGAAGTCTTTGGAAAACTAGCCTGATGTCAGACTTCCATGGCAGAGATTCCTCATATAGTTAAGAATACTACAGCAGTGAATGTAAGGACATCAAACTAAAACATTAACGAGCATCACAATTAAATACTCTATTCATTCTCAACCTAACCACTAGCTTTGTTCCCGAGGAATGGAGAAAAGAAACAGTTATTCTCCTCCACAAAGGTGACTGAGCAACAGACCCAGGGAAATATAGACCCATAAGTCTGACAAGCCTCATCTGTAAAGCCATGGAATGTATCCTCGTGGACCTCATAAATAAAGACATAGGCGACTTACAAACCCTGCATCTGACACAATTCAGCTTCAAGGGTAGAGCCTGCTGTTAAACCTGTTGGATTTCCTCAAAAATGTGATGAGGGCCACTGACAAGGGCCAGTCTGTTCACACACATACCACAATATGGCAAAGGCCTTTGACACAATCCCACACTCAAGCATCACCAATAAACTCAGCAAACTGAATGTAAACCCTTTTTGTTGTAATATGTGTTGCCAGATGGCTCACAAACCAGTCACACACTATCAAAGTGGGTGACTCCACATCAACCAGCAAACTTGACATCAGTGGGGGTACCACAAGGGTCAGTGCTGGGCCCCCTACTGTTTGGTAATGTACTTCTCAGAAGTTCAGGCTAAAGCTATAGAGCTGTGGCTGACCAAGATTGTGGACGACTGCAAACTGGGTGCAATTATTGTATCCCCAAATTATGTCAGTATACTTTGGGAGGGTCATATGCAGAACAATGACTTGTATCTCAGTCATGGTCTGAAACTGAATGCAAAGAAATGCATCATCATTCCCTTCAGCAAAAACAATGTCCCGTCACACTATCAAGTTAACAATAATACCCTATGTACCTATGAAGTGATAAGAGATCTGGGATCACAAATAAACCATATCTCTCAACCTCTTAGCCCAGGAAATCTGGACAAATTCTGCCATAATGGTTGTAAAAATGCCCAAAAATAGGGAGAGATTTTAAGTATTGCTCTTGTAATCTCAGAAAGTTACTAGAATAACAGGATATGTATTAAAATGGATTTTCTAAAAGATATGAAGTATGAATCTCAAATATACAACACTATTTATAAATTTCATTCCTCAGATCATCCCAGTGATTTGCCATAAAACCAAAACTTTTATGAGCAGCAAACCAAAATTTTGAGGCAAAAACCTGGTCACTTGAGAGGTATGAAGTAAACTGTGACCTTAACTTTGGCCACAATATATCTATGGTAGTAAGGAATGCTTTCTATGTAGCACACAATTAACAAAGGTATCAAGTCTAGAGCTTAGGAGGTTATAACACTTAGATACGTGTCACTAATCAGGCCCATAATTGAATATAACTTCAATTTCAGCATGTACTGTACAAAGCACATTCAGCAGTTGGACATCGGTTTGTGTAAGACACGTGCTGAAGTCCCTGTCACTATACTCAGTATCATATAGACTTCTTAGGGGAGACTAATGCCTGGCTTAGAGAGCAATCTTCGACCCAAACCTAATGAATTTGTTGCATATCCATAAATCAAACAGTACTAGAGCTACCCATTCTACGGACCTAAATATGGCCTGCGACTTGAGTTGGATGTGCTGGATGGACATATTTGTCTCCCAGTGACTGCCAAGTCTTTGGAATAGTCTGTCAATTCATGTGAAGCAGACCATCTCTATGACAATGTTCAAAAGGAACCTGGACAAGTGGATAGGGCTGCGTAAATACTTACAGGGGATACCTCCCACAACGCTCCTGGACATGGGCAGTCATTACTAAATACAACCCGGGGTATTGACTAGAGTATCTATGATATTACACTGCGATAAAATGGCTAGGCTTGAAATGACCTTCAGGTCAATAGCCTAGAACTTTACATGATTCTATAAATATGGCCGAAACTTAAGCTGAGAAGTACCTTCCACAGCATCTTTCCCTAAAAGCTTTAGAGGTTGATTTTCACGATAGATGATGAGGGATGAATGACAACTACATAAAGTCTTTGAAACAAAAGCCTGACAAATAGTACAGGACATATGGTCATGAGAACCTCCACTGCTCATGACAATCTTTACAGGGAATCTGTCTGCCACACTGACATTTACCCTTTCTGGATGACATGAAAATCCACACCACCACAAATGCTAAAATAAAAAAAGGATAAGCAAAAAACTCCAACTGGACATTTGTCTGAATGGCTAGGTAACCACCAAGGACTTGAGTGGTCACACTGATGATCAAAGCTGGCATACGGGCCGAGGACAAGGATATGTTCGGACATTGGCTTTATGTCCTATACCATGCACAGGGAGCGCATGCCTATCATTAACAACCTAAAGACTTTGGTATACTGGCTGGGCATCAGGCTGACCTTGGCAGGGGATCCCTCATGTCAAGAATACTGCAACAGTGTAAGAGAAGGACATCATCTTACACTTTTGCCTTAGCTAAATTTAAAGCCTTTTATTTCAATCCATCAAAAAATGGGAAATGGGCTTTAGACATTTTGATTCACTATATCTTACATGGGTGTATCCTGCAAGACTCACCTAGCTCTCTAAACATAGAAAATGCCACTTCAGACTAGTTCTCAAAATTCTCACACCTCTCCAGTTTAACTCACTACTAGTTAATTTATAGATTATGGCAATGCTGGAGTCGCATGAATGCAGCACACAGAGACTCCAGGAAGCCCATAGGAGCTCAGTTGCTCCCACTTGTGATAACAGCATTGTTGAAGGTCAGGAACTTTATCTGAATCTATGTTGGGGCATTCGGAATCAAAAGAGTTACTATACTCCCTAAGATAGTCTGATGATGTGGTTACATGAATGCCTGAGATAGTTTGGTTGAGAAAATCCAAAACCAGTCAAAATGGAGGTGGGTAGCACACTGCCTTTATGAAAAACAGAATTAAAGGCTTCTTCTCCAGTTTCACCTCAAGAATTGGTATTCTGGCATCAGAACAGTCAAACTTTAATCACCCTCAGATGCATATGCAATACTGTAAAAGGCTTTGGCTTGCCAGTGTATTGCTAATGAGGATTATAGTTCTTACTCCTTCAGAATAGGGTGAGCGACCAATTTAGCCTGGGTGGGTTAATCTGTGGAATTGAAAAAACATGCAGGAAAATGGAAATATGATGTTTTTTTTCACGGCTATATTAGATGATTGCATTTATATAAACTTTTATATCCAAGGCTGCTGCTGAAATTAGGCCATTTCTTCATCTGCAGAGAAGCTTCCAGAGCTTCTGTTAGACCAAAATAGCAGGAATCTTGGTCTTGATCATGATCAATGGACAATGGCATGGTTAGCAACCCCAGGCTTATGGCTTCACTTGTTTCTAGCTACCACAAGTTTCCTTTCCTCCAACAGGATACCTGAGGCAGACATAATTAATTTGGGAGGCAACAATCTGTGTTATATACCAAAACAGATACTTCTTGGTAAAATCATGGCAGATTTAGCTATTTTATACTTACAATTCCAATTTAAGCACATAGATTGTTCATCCTTCATTTCAAGAATACTACTGGAATGTTGTCTGCAAACCTGTAACTAATGAAATTACTCACCAATTATCGAACCATAGAATAGCCAGAGTACTTGACCAGATTAGTCATCCTAATCTGGGGCAGCTGGATTCAGATTTTTATCATTCTGACACTGCTCATTTGAATGATCCCAGTTGGAAATTGCTCAATTTGCA